>NC_083417.1:44549430-44851197 GCF_020745735.1 Hemiscyllium ocellatum | reverse complement strand
AGTGGCATCCTCAGAACAAGTTGGCATGGCCTCTACTGCTGCACCTGGGAGAAGAGGAAGACCTACCTTTGCACCACCCAGAAGCAGTAGGACCTCTAGGCTGATGTCCATTAAGCACTATATAAATTTTCCCCTGTCCACCTTGTCCAGGGCAATAAGCAGGAGCCACGCAGGATAGTTCTGAAAAGTAAGTTAAAGCAGGGGTTCAGTAAGATACAGTGAGAAAACTCAGCCTCACAGTGAGAATCACCACTAAAATTCACATGATGCACACTTAGCCAGAAACCCTAAAGGTACAGCTCTGTTTACAGATACTATCCAATTCAGATTATAAATATTTGAAATTTGAATAGCTAAATACATCAGGGTATTTTTAAGTCTGTAAAGTTTCAAGTTAAAATGTTCAGTTCAATTTCTAAATTAAAACGACAATCTTGTGATATCAGGGCTTTTGCCTGAAACGTCAGTTCTCCTGCTCCTCAGATGCTGCCTGACCAGCTGTGCTTTTCCAGCACCACACCCTCAACTCTGATCTCCAGCATCTGCAGTCCTCACTTTCTCCTATTTCTGTAATCTGCCTCTTGATAGCCAACAAAAATTACCCCATTTACTTAATTTTCACAAAAAATTGCGTACGTTTAGAAGATCACCAAAGTCGCTTACCAGTCTAATTGCATTGCATTGAACTCTTGAGAAGTAAATCTGTTGAGCACACAGAATGTTAGCAGCTCTACCAGAAACTGAACTTTTCGTTGAAGTTGGCAATGATTGAATAAAGATGTGATTTCTCTTTATAACATAGCGTAAGAAACATAAATCAATGAAAAGTCCAAAGTGAAACAGCTAGAGGTTATTAGGGAGTGACTCTTTGAACAACAATAGCACGCTGCAGTCCAAACTAGTGTCAACAAAGTGACACTTTAGTGACTACCTGTCAATTCTGACATTTAATTTCTGGGGTGAAAAATTGGTCTGATTCTATTTATTTATCAGCTCCTATATTAGTGGATATTACTATTGAAATCATTTGTATCTATTCCACCCAGGTGAAGCCTGGGCAATCCAATCATTCCTCTGCAGATTCCATTAAATCACTTGGTCTCTTGCCCTGCTACCACCCACCACAGCCACCAGAACTGTGCTACCTCACTGTTTACAGCCCTCTGCTTGCAGGCAGTGAATTAACAGTTTGAAGCTAAAGTAGAATTTTGAACTTACTCTTAAGTTGAGTCCAGTGTTCCAAAAGAGACAAACATGAATGTTAGCTGTAATGTAACTAGCTGCTAAATAATATGTAATAAACCTAATTATTACTAATCAAGATTGAGCCTTTCCTTTGAGCAAGGGGTTGAGTGGGTTCCCTACACGGTATCAGTAGGCTTTGTAAATACCAACAGGAAGAATTGGTAGGAGGAAATCTACCCAAGCAATCCAGATCATATTTGCCATTAAAAGATGGGAGCAGTCGGAGAAATTAGCTGAAATAATGCGTGGAGCCCAGACGAGCACTTAAATAATACAAGAGGTGACAAGAAATGATAGACCTGGTGAGCAATTAAACAGCAAGAGCTGGGAAGTGGGGAGAGACCTTATGAGTAATTAAAATGCCACTGTCTCAGTGGACTAACTACCTTTAGAGAAAATAAACGTGATGTCACAGGGAACTGGTGTTAGTAAAGTGATACACGTTCAGGAGAGTGTGCCTCAACAATCTACTGACTGAGTGAGTAGTGAATTATGTTCATGCAGGAATTTGAAAGGAAGAGATGCCACAAATAAGGTTTATTGCACTAGTAAAGTGCCTTAAGCATTAGCCAGATTTATCAGAAGTGGTAAATGTTATCAATAGAAGTTTAGATGTTTAGTTGGACTAATCATTAATTACAGCATGACGATGGCCTAATGGTATTTTCGCTAGACTATCAATCCAGAGTCTCAGGTAATATTCTGTAGACCTGGCAGATGGGTAAATTTGGATTCAAAACAAATGAAATCTGCAATTAAGAGTCTAACGATGATCATGAAACCATTGCCATCATTCAGAAAAGCCCTTCTGGCTCATTAATTTCTTTTAGGGATGGAAACTGCCACCCTTACCAAGTATGACCTACATGTCACTTCAGACCCACTGCAATATGATTGATTCTTAATTGCCCCCTGGGCAATTAGAAATGAGCAATAAATGCTGGCCAAACCAGCGACATCCACATCCCATGAATGAATAAAAAAATTAATTAAGGCCAAGGAAAATAAAGTCATAGAATTCCCACAGTGTGGAAACTGGCCATTTGGCCCAACAAGTCCACACTGACTCTCTGAACAGCACCCTCCTAGACTCACACCCCTACCCTGTAACTATAACCCTGCGTTTCCCAAGCAAGTGCCACCTCACTTACACATCTCTTGTCACTATGGGCAATTTATTATGGCCAATCCATGTAACCTGCACATTTTTGGATGATGGGAGAAAACTGGTGCACCCAGAGGAAACCCATGCAGATACAGGAAGAACATGCAACTCCACACAAACCAGGCGCCCGAGGCTGAAATTGAACCCAGGTCCCTGGCGCTGTGAGGCAGCAGTGCTAACCACTGAGCCGCCGTGTCGATAAAATGAAGTATATGTAATTGAAGTAAAGTTAAGTCAAGGCAAGGCAGCTTGGTGGAGTGGATAGCATGTCTTGTTATATGTGGCAAGTCTTAGATTGAGGATAAAAATATGGAATCAGTTTGGATGGAGCTAAGAATCAGGAAGAAGCAGTAAACATTTTTAGAATTATTTTTAGGCCACCTAACTGTAGTAGCAATATTAGACAGGGTCTTAATCAAGAAATTAGCAATGCATGTAATGTTGGTAATTGAGTGAAAGTAGGTGACTTTAATTCACACATCGTCTAGGTTAACCACATCAAGACTAATCCTGAAGAGGATACATTCCAGAAATGTGTGTCAGTTTTCTTGAATGATGTGTAGAAGAAGGGCTTATGCCCAAAACGTCGATTCTCCTGCTCCTTTGATGCTGCCTGACCTGCTGCGCTTTTCCAGCAACACATTTTTAAGCTCTGATCTCCAGCATCTGCAGTCCTCACTTTCTCCCTGATGTGTAGAAGGGCCAACTAGTAATGAAGCTGTTTTGGATTTAGTGTTCGTTTTGTGAGAAAGGATTATTTAATAACCTTACTATCAATGAACATTAAGAAAATAATGACCATGATATGATAGATTATTGCATTATGTTTCAATATAATATGGTTAATTCTGAAACTAGAGTCTTAACTCTGTAGAAAGGGGATTACGAATGTATGAGGGCAAATGGTTTTTAGTGGATTAGAAAAATACACTAAAATATTTGACAGTAGACTGGGAACAGTTAGTTTTTAAAGAAATACCATGCAGTCGACAACAGGTATCTATTCATCATAGGTATAAACTTCCAAATGAAAGGTAAATCATCCATTGTTAACAAGAGAAGTTCAAGTTTGCATTAAATCAAATGGAATGTCTTATAAGGATGCCTGGAAAAGTGGTAAACCTGTGGATTGGGAGTAATTTATATCCTAGCAAAAGAGGACCAAGAAAGTGATTATGAAAAAGAAACAAGAATACACATTTAATTTATTGAGGTGCATAAAGATGGACGATACAAGCTTCTTTTGCAAAGAGTAAAGAAAAGATTGGCTAGGATAAATGTGAGCTCGATACAATTATATACAAGAGAATTTAAAATGGAGAAAGGGGGAATTGTGGAGAAGATAAACAATTATTTTATATCTGGCCTCATGGGAGAAGATATAGAAAATCTACCAGAAACACTAGATGGCCAAGGGGCTCTTAAAGCTGAGAACCTGAACGTTTATAATTGAGAGTGTGGATCTGGAAAAAGCACAACAGGTCAGGCAGCATCCGGGGAACAGGAGAATCAATGTTTTGGCATAAGCCCTTCTTCCATTCCTAACGAAGGGACTATGCACAAAACGTTAATTCCCCTGCTCCTCGGATGCTGCCTGACCTGCTGTGCTTTTTCCAGCATAGGATCATAGAGTCATAGAGATGTACACCATGGAAACAGACTCTTCAGTCCAACCCGTCCACGCTGACCAGATATCCCAACCCAATCTAGTCCCACCTGCCAGCACCCGGCCCATATCCCTCCTATTCATATTTCCATCCAAATGCCACTTACATGTTGCAATTGTGCTAGCCTCCACCACATCCTCTGGTAGCTTATTCCATACACATACCACCCTCTGCATGAAAAAATTGCCCCTTAGGCCTCTTTTATATCTTTCCCCTCCCACCCTAAACCTATGCCCTCTAGTTCTGGACTCCCCCACCCCAGGAAAAAGACTTTGCCTATTCATTCTATCCATGCCCCTCATAATTTTGTAAACCTCTATAAGGTCACCCCTCAGCCTCTGACGCTCCAGGGAAAACAGCCCCAGCCTGTTCAGCTTCTCCCTGGAGCTCAGATCCTCCAACCCTGGCAGCATCCTTGTAAATCTTTTCTGAACCCTTTCAAGTTTCACAACATCTTTCCGATAGGACTCTGATCTTCAGCATCTGCAATCCTCACTTTCTCCGAATTGAAAGAATAGTACTAGTAAAAAATGCCTGAAAGGTTAACTGGATTGATAGTGGAATTCCCATGCCAATGGAATGGATGTAATGTCAATCAAATTGGATGTTTTGTCCTGAATTATCTTAAGCTTCTTGATTCGTGCTAGAGCTGTACTCATTGAGAAATTTGGAGACTATTGCATCACACGTCTGTTTTGTATCATGCGAATTGTGGACAGAATTTTGAGAGACAGTAGATGTGTTAACAGCTGGATTCGTAGCCTCCGACCCACTCAGGTAATCAAAGTCGGGTCAATGGTAGTCCCCAGGATGTTGATAGTATGGTTTTAGCTATGCTACTGCCAATGAATGTCAAGGTGCAATGTGAAAGTTTTTACAAGGCAATTTAAATACAGGAATAAAGAAATCAAGATGCAGTTGTATAAAAACCTTGTTTTGACCCCACCTGGAATATTGAATCACAGAATTGTTGCCGTGCATAAGGTGGCCATTCAGCATATTATGTCTGCACCAGTTTTCTAAGCATTTTGACTTGGTGCCATTTCCCCAATACCTTGCACATTGTTTTTATTTAAATAATCATTCAATGCTCTTTTGAATACCTCAATTAAAACTACCTCCACTGCATTTCCAGGCAGTGGACTCCAAACCCAGATCACTCACTGTATGAAAAAGTTCTTTTCTTAATATAATTTTGCTCTTATTATTGCAAATTGACTCTATTCATGAACAATTTGAAGCATCCTCTTTCTCCAATGATGCAATGTTCTCCTTAACAAAAAGCACCACCCCCTTCGATTTTTCCCTGTATCCTTCTAAGCACCTTTTATCCAAGGAATATTTATCACCCAAATCTTCCTTCCTTGAACCAAACATCCATTATAGCCACAGCAATGTAATCCCACATGTCAATCTTGTCTCCAACTCCCCAGTGTTATTAACTATCCTCTGTGCATTCACATAAATGCAAGCTCATACTTGCTCCTTGAGGTGCTGGTGATGGTCTCCAGGTTCTCCTCTCACTGTCATTGTTTACACTTTTGGTCCTTTTATCTATGTAAAGGTATATTTTCCACAGAATATTCACCCAACTAATTCCTGGATTGTTTGAGGGAAGTGATTTGGGAGGCTAGGTCTGTGTTCCCTAGAGTTTTGAAGAATGATGGGTGATCTCACTGAAACCAAAAAGTTCTTACAGAGCTTAAGGTTTCTCCCTGGTGGGTGAGTGTAAAGTCAATCTTAGGAGAAGGAGTGGATCTTTAAGACAGAAGAGGAGGAAATTTGTCACTCAGAGGATAGTGAATCTTTAGAATTCTCTACCCCTGAGGACTTTGGATGCTCAATCAATGAGCAGATTCAAAACAGAGCTTGATTGATTTCACAAAACTAATGGCATCAAGTGATATAGAGAAGATGCAGGAAAGTGACATTGAAGTAAATGATCAGCCATATTAAACTGAAGGCAGACAAGGCTTGATGGGCTGAATGGCCTCTTACCATGTTCCTATTAACATCAACAGATGATGGACAAATGACACTACATTACAATCAGGTAACTGAACTGACACACATGTAATGGGCCCTCTTTTGACACAGTCGTAGTCTCCCTAGCCCGAGTTCAAGTCCCACCTGCTCCAGAGGTATATAATAATATCTCTGAACAGGTTGATTAGAAAAATAGGTGAAATTTTTAAAAATCACATGAAGGAAACAATGTGAATTGTCTGCAAGACTCAGCTGGCCTGACTCCCATTTTAAAAAAGCATATACAGCCAAGTCAAGAAACATAAGTACTTCCAGAATCAGAATACTGGGCTCTACCTCATCCAAGCAATTTCACTCTAATATGGATGTTTTTGTGACAGTTATTTACCCTAACTGTCGAATGAAAGTGTGTATAAGGAAGGTGGACAGCAAAGCATTTCACAGCAGGGATTTTCCTCTTTACTTGACACAACAAGTCTTTTAAAAAAACTGTTCTGATGAATGGTCACCGACCTGAAACATTGTTTTATTCATTGATTTTTGATTTATTTATTGTCACATGTACTGAGGTACAGTGAAAAATATCATATTGCATGCTAACCAGACAAACCATACCTTACATAAGTACATCAGGGTAATAGAACAGAATGCAGAACACAGTGTTACAGCTAGAGAGTAAGTGCAGAGAAAGATTACCTCTAATATATGAGAGATCCATTCACAAGTCTGATAACAGCAGGAAAGAAGCTGTTCTTAAATCTGTTGGTACGTGTTTTCAATCTTTTGTATCTTCTACCTGACGGAAAAGGGTGGAAGAGACTTAACCAGGGTGGGAGCAGTCTTTGATTATGTTGGCTTTTTTCCCAAGGAAGTGAGAAGTGTAGATTGACTCAATAGAATTAAGGCTGGTTTGCATGTGGGGGCTGGCATCTTTAATGGTAATTAACCCCATCTAGGCCAGCAAGAAACCCTACCAGACCAAGCATTAATCTGGCACTTCAGTGCTGACTAACAAACCTCTTGTCCTTTCAAATGCTGTGGCTAAGAACTCCTGCACCACTTGAAACTGTTAGCCAATCAGAAGCCAGAATCCATGGGAAGCTGTGTAGACCCTCATTAGGTCAAGCTTACTGCCTGAAGGACCAAGCCTGGTGAGAAGTTGAGTGTTCCTTTGGGTAGGTTTGGTCATAGGTTGGAGGAAATAGGGAGAAACTTGAGGGGTGGGAATAGGCAACAGAATGAGAATGAATTGCAGTGGCCATTCCTTGACCCCCATTTATGGACACAATTGCCCATAGTTTGAGGCAAATGCAGACCCTCTCCTTCAATCGTTAACCAGAACATTGAGGATCCCTGTCAGAAAGACAGCCACATTATTTGCCTTAACAACCTCAGGAACAAAACTAGTGCAAAAGGTACCAATAGGTGTTTTGTATACTCTGCAGAGACAAGGAGCTCAACAGTTGAGTAGAACAAGGTGAGTTTGACTTCAGTGACAAGTGGATGGCAACTAGAAAAACAGAGTTTGGATGTTTTGGCTTGACTTATACATGAGACATAGCATGAATTAAGGACTTTGAAGGTGAAAAAGATCAGAGTTGACTGTTACACTAGATCAAGCATTACTTGAGTGTTTCTGGTGTATAATATGTAACTGAAGGATAATAACTTTTAATAAATATTAGTTGCAATGCTGTAATATTGGCTTCAAATAGATTTAGGTTTGTTTTCCCAGTTCCTGTATATTGTAATTATATGGAAAGGATTCATACAGTTTTAGATGACTATAAAAAATGGTGACAAACCAGTTATGACTCTGATGTGGAACTAGAACAACAAATTTAATATAAATGACCATTGTTAATACAATCACTCCACAATTCTAAATCATGAACTCTTTTATTCCTGAATTCAATATTATCCGAAGAAGAGCTGAAATGAACTAACAATGAAATGGGAAGTGATTAGGGAAGAAAGCCAGATATATTGGAAAATAAGTTTAAAAACAGGAGGCCCACTCAACATGCTCTGTCATTTCTTTCTGGTAGCGATTTCTTTGATCATAATTTTATGTCTTTACTCCATTTTCAAAAATATGTACATTTCTCGAGTAAGTACCTTTTCTGAAAGAAATCTCAATTAACTTTACAACTCCTTCTACATTTTCAGAGCACATTCATTGGGAGTGTTCTTGGCTTTTAATTAATTCAAATGGTAAAATTATGTTTCCATGTCCTGCTTTCCCCTTCTCAGTCTCAGTTTTTCTCAGTCCTACTATCGATCAAATCATTTCTGGGCTTTCTCCATGGCCGATATATTTGGCTGAATGTGTATCCTAAACTACACACAATGGAGCCAACTCTCATCTTGGTACTACTTCATTTTTCGGTAGAAATGGGGTGTAGTGAGACAGAGATTTCTAAAATAAAAAATCTATTATTGGCTCTCTGCCATTCTTTTGTGACCACTGCACTTCTGGAAGGGGCATTGAAGTGTTGAATTGGAGTTCCAGTTGGAAATGTGTGGGAGCCTTATTTGCATACTCAAGTCAGACTCCTACGATATACAAAGTACCTTTACCAAACACACTCTGCTCATTAGTGTGCTATTCTCAAAATGTTCAAGCTTTGGAAGATTATATGAAATATATTTCTAATTTTCTTGCCTTTTTTAACATCCTTAACTGGAAATTGTTTTGACCTGGAGATTTCTCCTGCTTCAATCACATTACTTCATTAATTACAGCTTTTCTGTTTATAACAAGCACTTCTTCCCTTCACCAATCATCAGTCTGTCCTGTAATTCTGGTATTGTGTCGTTATAAAACCAACGCACAATACGATTTTAGCAATTCTGCCATGCCCTAATTTCTCATATCTAATTTGATCTCTCATGGACATGCTCACTTCCGTTTCCACTCGCTCTCTTGATTTATTTATAAAAGTCCTTGTCATTGTTCTTGATAGCAGCCTCCAATTATTTTTTTCATACTTTATCTTTTCCTTCACTTTCTTGATTGCCTTTTGCTACTTGCTTATTATAATATTCCCAGTCCTTATTTTAACTACCTATCACACTTGTGTTTTTCTTTCATGCTGGTCTCAGCCATTTTCACTGGTCATGGTTACATCATCCCAGAAATATCTCCTTTGTCTGTCGCATACTGTACTTGTATCGAAATCCATTTGTGACCTTCTTAAATAGATTTCATTGTTGTGTCAACAAATAATCTTTTCATCCAAATCCAGACAGGCCCTTAGAAATATTTTCCAAAATTGATGTTTTTGAATCCAAAACTTTGGTTTGTGGCACACTTTTCTCTTTTTTCAGATCTGGCAATGAATTTAATCATGTTAAAGGCACAATGATCTAAATCGAAAGAATGGCAAAGCTCTGAGGTGCAGGCGTACCTAGGCGCCTAGTGCATGACTCACAATGATACAGCCAGATCTGCTGAGCTTTTTCAGCAACTTCTACTTTTGGTACAAAGGTAGGGAGGTTGTGTATCATTTATATAAGGCATTGGTGAGGACACATCTGATGTACAATGCGCAGTATTGTTTTCATTATAGAGTGATAGAGTCATATTGCATGGAAACAGACCCTTCGGTTCAACCAGTCCATGCTGAACATTATCCCAAAATAAGCTAGTCCAACCTGCTTGCTCCAGGCCTAAACCTTTCCTAGTCATGTACTTATCCGATTATCTTTTAAATGTTGTAATTGTGCCCACATACACCATTTCCTCAGGAAGTTCATTCCACACGCAAACTACCCTCTGTGTAAAATATTTGCCTTCATGTCTAGTTAAGAAAGGATGCAAATGTGTTGCAGTTCAGAGAAAGCTTACCAGAATAATGCCTGGAATAGGCAGCTTGTGTTATGAAGAATTGTAGGCTTGTATCACTAAAGTTTACAAAAGTAAGAGGCAATTTGATTGAAGAATGTAAAGATCTTGACAGGGTAGATGTGGAAAAGATGTTTCCCCCTATGGGAGAATCTAGAACTAGGGGTCACTGTTTAAAAATCAGAGGTCATTTATTTAAAGCCGAGATTAGATTCTTTTTCTCTCAGAGGGTCATGAGTCTTTGGAACTCTTTTCATAAAAAGGTGCTGGAAGCACAGTCCTTGAATATTATTAAAGTAGAAGTGGATAAATGCTTGTTAAGTTAGGGGATGAAAGGTTATCGGGGTAGGTGGGGATGTAGATTTATGATTATAATCTGATCAGCTGAATGGACTAGTCCTGTTCCTTGTATTCATATACGTCATAGATCCATACAGCACAGAAACAGACCCTTTAGTCCAACCATTCTATGCTGACTGTAATCCTAAACTAAACTAGTCCCATCTGTCTGCACTTGGTCCATTTCTTATCCAAATGTATTTTAAACGTTGTAACTGGATCCATATCCATCACTTCTTCTGAAAGTTTACTTCACACAGGAACCATTCTGTGTAAAAAGAAATTGCCCTTCATGACTTCTAAAATCATTCTCCTCTCACCTTAAAAACTCCCCCTAGTTTTAAGATCCCCCACTCAAGAGAAAGGTTACCTATCACTCACCTTATCTGGACCCCTTATGATTTTATACACCTCTATAGGACCACCTCTCAACCTCCTACACTCCAATGAAAAAAGTCCCAGCTTATCTAGCTTCTCCTTCTAACTCAAATCCTCAATTCCCAGCAACATTTTGGTAAATCTCTCCAGCTTAATAATATCCTTCCAATAACAGGATGACCAGAACTGCACACAGTACTCCAGAACAGGCCTCACCAATATCCTGTATACCCTCAACATGATGTCCCAACTTCTATATTCCAAGGTCTGAGCAATGAAGGCAAGCATACTATTCTCATGATACTTACTGCTAAATTGCTGTTTCTAGTTGGTTGCTTAGAATCAGTACCACTACACCAAGGTAATACAAAATTGTGGATAATATAGACAGCAACTTGATTGAAAAAAGTGAAGTGAACCCCTTGCAATAAGAAATAAATGCACAGGTAATGATAAATAACTCTACCAACAATTGTGTTGGATGAATTTGATAAGCAGTTTCACAATCATTTGGATTCTGTTCATACATCACATCTTGACTCAATGACATAGTGAAGAAGGAGACACAGTCCAATCATTGGGTCTTTATTATATTTCTGTTTAGCAACTGGTATAAAAAAGGAATGCACCAAAATGTGTACAAGATGAAACAGGTAGATCAAACTTCTCCCTGCCAAACATCATAATTAATTAGGAAGTTGTATCCAATATCATTCCTGAAGAAGGGCTCATGCCTGAAACGTCGATTCTCCTGCTCTTTGATTACTGCCTGACCTGCTGTGCTTTTCCAGCAACACATTTTTCAGCTCTGATCTCCAGCATCTACAGTCCTCACTTTCTCCTCCAATATCAATATACCCAAATTTAAAACTGCACCAAACTGGTACTTTGTACCTATTCTGGACTGTGTTTGCTGGAGGTAAGTTGTTGTAAGACATTAGAAACCATTATACAAGCAAGTCCAGCCAGTAAGATACTGAGAGGTGAACGATACAATGGACAACCTACTTTTGAGAAAATGCGCAGCTCATTTTCAGCAGTTGCTCTACGAGTTATATTATTTTTAACACATATATTGCTTAATGTACTTTTGTTTCAAATTAGTTCAATGCACAAAAACATTGAACTTTATAAATTTATAGTAACTAATGTACAACGTAAATATTCTTTTTTAAGTTTCAAGTAAGTTCTGTGAATGCAAATGGCTTAGTGTATAATATTTATGTTTACCGTTGACCCAGAGGCATACTAAAACTAATTTCATGTGTATGTTCTTGTGCCTATCTGTCACCACACAACACAATGCAGCTTTCTAAAGCGCTGCCACTAAGTAACTAATTTTCATCAAACTTTACAGAATTAATAGGCTGGCACCTGAGTTTTGAAAGCTCAATTTTATTGTCCGTCCATCCACAGACATGGGGGTGGGGGAGTAAGGCACTGGCACTCATTGGTGATATGTTCAGAATTGCAAAGAATGCATTATTCTAGAGCCTACTGAAGTTTTAAAAGAAGCTTCACATAACACACAAATTGTAAACTCAGTCTTAAAGAAAGATGTGCACTGAAATCAGTCATTCATCTCCCCCATATTTTACAAAGTGTCATGTGTTCCAGGGACCTCCACAGGGACTCACAGATTCAATTCATGTGAATGGGGAGCTCCTCTTTATTAAAACTCAGAAACCTGTAAACAGCTCTTTAAATAACAGTCATAAAAGACTCATGATGTCATTGCTGGGATAAAAATATCCAACAATTTAGTATGTCTCTGCAGTATTTTTAGGAGCTAAAGTTGGATGGTTCAGTGTTATAGTGTAATTTACACACTGATTTGGAGAAAGTAAATGAAGGAATGTTTGTATTTATATACCATATTCCATTGACGTGTCTCTTTCAATACTTTTACAGTGCATTGACAATTATCACATAGCAGTTCAGAAATTAAAATTTCTGATAATAAATTAAGATGTTTAATAGACAATATTGTGTTTGTAATAACCATCCGGTTTCTGCCTTATGCTTAATACTACTTGGGGTGAAATTATTAGAAAGGTTTTTTATGCAAAAAACAGTTTTTGCTAAGTCTTTGCTTCCAAATACTGAAGATGACACCGTACAGAATTGTCATGACATCACATTTCACGATTTCAATGAAAAAAATCCTGTGCTTTTCTGGCTGTCAGCTTTCAAAAACAATTTCTCATGAAACAAGCATGTAATAAAGTTTTACAACTACTATAATGAAGTTTCCTTGCTCCAGATATTTTCATGTCACAAGTCTACCAATCAGTTACCCTAACTCATATGCGTATTTATCACTGTCCTTAATCTGTGGCTGAAAATGGTGGTGAATATTCCCAGGTCCAATGCTCACTACTATTTCTATAACTCCCACAAATTCACAATTGATTCTCATCATCTCCACATCAAACTTGCGGAGACAGAGCTCAATGTGTAGTTAAGTTTTAATTATTGCAAAATAACACTGATGGCAGCCCCTGCTGAGAATTGTTTTTTTTCAAAAAAGTGACTGGCTTCAAACTTTTGATAACAGAGACAATTATTTGGTCTTAGAATAGTATATTCTGGAAATATATTTGAAACTTCTGCAAAATAAAAAGAAAAGAATCACTTTTAATTTCAAAAGACCTGGAGGCACCATAAACATAGACTTTTTTTAACTATCCAAATTTCTTAACCATTGAGGGTAATTTGCCGAAAAGCAGAATTTCTGAGCTTTGATCTTGCTAGGCTTTAAGGTATTTCCCAATTTGTTCTGTATTTTATAGTGCGGCGCCGTGTTGGTGGCTGAGTTTGTGCAATCACTGTTGGATTCCTGTGATTACTCATCTGAGTTTCAGCATTCTTCAGACACATTACAACTTCCAAAAGTAATGCAGTGGTTTAATAAAATGTGGAAGAAAATCAGAATTAAGAGATTGATTAAATGAATAGGTTAGTGTTTCAATGTAGATTGTCTAGTCATGCTTCATGGAGTATGTTTATTGTCGATTTACAAGCTGGGCTGGAGTAACTCCAGTACAGTTAGCAGGCTGGCATTTTATATCTGAAATTTAAAACAATGTATGATAACTACTATGCCCAAGAATCATGCACAGTGCAACACACTTATTTCCACCATTTTGTTTTCTATGTTCACCAGCAATGTTAAAATGTTAAAAACGTATTCTTGGTCCTGGAATTGCACCAATTATTCACATATCTAAATTAGTTACAGGGCAAGCCTGCAGCATAGTTCTTTTATTTTAGGATCTTAATGGGTACACTCTTTAAGTATGCAAAAGGAAAATAATTCTTTACATATGTTACTATCTGCCCTCTCGGTATGTGCTAATTTTGCTTGCTGCAGTGGGGCAATGAATGCTGGGTTATGTTTACAATGCTGATTTGCGTCCATCCCAGTGTCCAATTGCATTTCAAATCAATTTCTAAAGTGTGGGAAGAGATGTGCTGGGACACTATGGAGAGATTTGTGCTCTAATCGCCTGGCCATGCAAGTGTTCCCATGCAAAAAATGTTCTCTGTACAAGTGAGTTTCAGACTAATTTGTACATTAAAACCTTTTTATTTGTCTCATTGACAGTACAGTTCCAATCCTGGCATTCTACCAGTCGGAATCAAAACAGAAAATACTATTTCATATGCATTTTTTGTCTGTATAAATTCTGTACCATCCAATGAAAATAATGTGTGCATTTCCTATTGTCAATTGCACTCTGTCACACTCTGCTTCCAATCTATCATTATCTTCAGTTGATTTTCCTTTTGTATATGTTTGAATCAGAAAACAAACATCTTTTCAAAACACTTATTTACTTTTTTTCAACAATAAAATGATTACAACGGAGGGAAAAACCTGACAAATGAGAATGGAACAGGTCATGGTGCACTCTCAATGGCTGCAGCAGCTGCTTCATATTTTATACTGATAACTAACAATAATAATTACTTATGTTTACACTCGCATGTTTGGAAAGACTGTCGCTTATTCAAGCTCGGGGCAAGATTCTGAATTTAAAAATCCTGGTTTAATAGTTGGTACTATTATATAGATATTTGGCAAGAAGAAAAGATGCAAATTAGTTTTACATATTTAATTTGAATTAGTTATTCATTTGCAACATCCAGTTGAAAGGAACAAAACATAATGGTACGTCACATCAGTAGGTATGGCAGAATCAGTTGAGCCAGAAACTTTTATCAAATTTACTGCTTATCCCTCAATAGTAACTTCAAGTCATGAACTATTGAAAATGAAGAGAAAGTTCCAGGCTCAAACCTGGACTGTGCTGAGTTATATCTTTCCAGTCAGTAAGATCTATGGGGCACTCATGGTTTAGGAAGAAGAAAATGACCTTTCCCTGCTATAAATGTAGTCCAAACGAAAGAGCATCAAGTTCAGATGTATGCCCACCCCAGCAAAATGTCTTCTCAATACTTACTGTTAACACTCATTTATGAGTAGGTGTCATTTGAGGCAAGTATTAAAACATTATCAGCTTCATCAACTAGCTTGTGTTGTACCCCAATTTTAGAGCCTTAAATGTAAAACTTCGTATCACTTTCAACTAAATCTTCAGGCTTAGCAGCCCTTTGTTTCATCAGTGAGTTACCTCTTAGAAGAGATGATATTTTAATATTTTCTGGTAGAATGTGTATTTACAGCTGCATACAGAACTCTAGAGAGATTATGTTCACCCAATCTAAGGTTCCATGCAGCAATCAATGTGTGATGCTCATGGAGGAGAAAGTGAGGATGACAGATGCTGGAGCTCAGAGTCGAGAATGTAGAGCTGGAAAAGCACAGCAGGTCAGGCCTGATGAAGGGCGTATGCTTGAAACGTTGATTCTCCGGCTCCTCGGATGCTGCCTGACCTGCTGTGCTTTTCCAGCACCACACTCTCAACTGTTTTGTTTATGGATCAAACTATGGGATATAATGGAGGCTGATTCTTAATGTTTCCTTCCATTTAAAAACAGTCTCTGATTCTATCACTGGACAATTTAAATCAAAAGTATTATTGAATATACTGTTCGAATACTGGACTCGCTGTCAGACTTGTTTTAAAGGAATAAGCTGCAAGCTGTTAACAACTATTCACATGAAAAAGAAGGTTGACTGACAATTTAGGAATAACTAAAGCAGCATTTCTTAAAATTATATTAACAAACATTGATGGCATGGGTAAGATTTAAACCACGAATTAATCACATACTATAGAGCGCTGACTTAATTACTAGCATGCAACCATAAGTGTTACAGTTGAATATTAGTTATATTATAAACTGTGCACCATTCTAAGCCTGACTATTATCAGCCACACAGAATACAGGAGGACAATCTAATATAATTTACATTAGAGTAAAACATAATTTTGAAAAAGTAGAAGATAACCCTTGAAGCTTAAAGCCACAAAGATTACTTATTGATTTATTTTGGGTTTTTTTGGCTAAGTTTTAAGTATCAGTAAAATCTTGAAGGTAAAATAGATGCTGTAAATTTCATGTAGATACATATCTGACAGGTTGCAAGTAATATTTGACTTATCATCTGTCAGATACATATCTGAGTGAAATTTACAGCATCTATTTTACCCTCTGTCGATTTTAAAATTGGCCAGAGACTAAACAGAGCAGTCACAAATCCAAATCTAAATAGAACCCTTCATTATGGTTATTTCTGGGGACACATAAAGTGTTTTTTTAAAATAATATGTAAAGTGAAGGCACAAAGACAACAAATTGCCTGTTCATTGTGAATTCTGCCTTAGTGGCATCTTTAATCTCTGTCTACCTTCAAATTTTAATTGATGCAGTTTTTGAAATCGTTGCTAACTAAATTTTATGCCCTATGGCCACAAATTTGGTGCCAGCACAAAGGAAGTCTTGAAGGCACGCAATGGAGCAGGCAGCACTGAGAACCATTTCCAGCGTGGCTCTCACAGTGCTCAGGTTGGGAAGAATGTTAATGCGGGTGTAGAGTGCCTGCACCAGAAACATCATCAGAAGTCTGAAAGTGACGTCAACAATACTTCGGAATGATTTAATACATATTTTCATAACTTCGAGCGTGCAGATCCAGTGAATGCCAATCCTAATCATTCCCAGCTGAACATGCATTCAGTTGCGCAAGAGACACCATAAAGTGCTGTTTAAAGGGCCAACCATCCTATTTACAGCTGAGATGCTTTGCCTTCTCTGTCAAAGTTTGTGGAAGGGCTGCAGTTTATTTATGGAGGTGAGCTAATTCATTTATAAAGGGGACTTGGTCATATATACTCACCAAGTCTGCAACAGATATTTGCAAGCTGGATCATTTCAGTGCCACTGGCTGGGAAATAGAACAAAGACTAAAGACAGAGGAGAAGCTTTGTGAAGAGGAAAAAGGGCTCCCCACAGCCTACAGTGGGGTTGTCAGAGAGTGATTCTCATTCCTGCTTTACACCCGGATGCAAGACTTGAGCTGACTCAGATTCCTATGGAAAATGATCACAGAAGTGTCCCTCTTTGTTCAAGATGATCAACAGGCTTACAGCACAGTGGGAACTGCAAGAATGGTGTCAATAACAATAACAGCATCTTCTACGTACTCGGGCTATTTTATGGAGAAGCAGTTGATGTCATGAAGGTCTCTCCACCACCATACATCCTTAAGTTGACAGAGGTCCTATATTTGAGGAGAAATGATTGCAATCTGTTCTCTCTCAGCAGGAACAAACAGGGTGAGAGGGCTTTGCCAAAATTGAAGGAGATCTAATTGTGCAGGGAATAGTGAAATCCCAACTGGTACTCTTTCTTGGTGTTAAAGGTTAGCAGTCCAACTTAGAGAAGCAGAAGATCATATTGAATGGCAGAGCGGGCTGGAAAGGCTGAATAGCCAATCCTGCTCTTAGTTTTTATTTTTATATTTACTGTGAAGGAATGGGTTCCTTGTGGGAGATGAGAAAGTGCTTCACCATTACAACCTCTCTCATCCCTTGGGATTTCTGAAGGAATGGCTGGTCTCTTGAGCTGCAACAACTTCACCAGATCCAACAAAGGCAAAGATGCTACAGCTGACATTTTAAAAATGCAAGTGTACATGTTTTTATAAAAGTGTAACATTTTTTGCAATGAAGTGTCTCCCATGCCACCCATGTGTTGTCAGTAAGTTTTCTTCATCCTTTCCATTCGACTGTGGTCTACATGCAGCCCTGATTTCTGCAGCTGGTATAGAGGGAGTCTACTTCATCTTGGTTCTGTTGGTTTGGAAAACTTGGCGAGTCATCCCTGGGGGTGTTTGAGCCCAGAGGAGTCAGGGCCATTGCAATTCTCTTGCCCATAAGCAGACTAACCATTCTTAGCTGGAACTTCAGCAAGCTTTGCCATCCTAGCCAGAGGAACGGCACAGGAGCTGGGAACCAGGAGATTGTTCTCAAAGGAATCTTCAGAGGTCATGTGTGTAGCTGTTTCTCTCTGTGGGTGCCCGTTGGCACCACTCTTTCTCCCTGAGCTGAAAGGGCATCCAGAGTGAGGACCAGGTCCCTCAGCCACCTCTTGCCTCCATTTTGATTCTGACCAACTGCGGCTAGAGCAATGGAGTGCAGATCTCCGTACATATCATGAGGATGGTGGACCTGGGTCTCTATGGTGGAAGAAAGCTATCCATACAGATAGCCGGTTGCTCGCATGCTGGAACTAGCACAGAACTGATTCCATTGGTAGACTCTTCCATTGTTTTCCTGCATTGAGACAGGGATTGTACAAAGTGGAAGGGAATGAGTGTGTGGTCACGCTGCATGCAATAGACGGAGTTGTAAGCGTTGGTGAGATGAGTGAGCAGTAACTGAATTAGAGTGGTGAGTAGAAGAGAAGATGGTGGCACTTACTCTTGCGGAATGCAGAAAATCAATGGACCTTCTCCCTGCACAGTGGAGTATTGCATTTCACCCACATATTGCACTGACCCAGGTCACTATCTCAGTCCTGGTTGGCTGAGGATGGTGACATGGTCTCCTCTGCTAGTCACCCAGGAAATCTATCACTCTCCTTTCCAAGTCTCTGGCCAGCAGTCACTCCAGCTCCCTGTCAGTGAACTGAGAACTCACTTCCCTTTTGAGATCATTTTCTTTGAGATAGCAAGGGTAAGTCATGGCGGAAAGCAGCTTCCAGCTTGTGAGCCATTTTCGAGGTGGAGTTTAAACACGGTGCTATTGGTGTGAACGTTGCAAAGTGCCAGCAGCAATTAGTGCTTCCACCTCATCTCCCATTCAATTCCATGAGCCAGTCGGCCGCATAATTAATGAAACAAAGAGCAGACAGGTTTGTGGGAAAAGTTGACATGAACCATGGCAGACAACCCACTGTGAATCTCATCATAAAAAATGCTTTACAAAAGCAAAGGGGAAAATCCAGCCCATTGTAACCCAGGCTGACAACCTGGAATACGGTACTGACGTCAGTGAGCATGTGCGAAGGAAGTAATACAAGATAGATTAAAATTAGCACCAAAGAAAGTGCAAAGTCAGTGAGTGAGCCCTAAGAAAGCAAGTTAAAGAACCTAAAGATACAACTTGTGCAAATGCATACCATGTATGTGTGCACCCTTGTGTGTACAGCATATTGGCAAAAGCAAGGAAGTTCGCAAAATGAAGTAGTGTGTGAGCTGGTCCAAGGGCTGGCATGATGACAAGGTGAAATTATTGTTGCTGATACTGACTTGTGTGGATGAAGCATCTAGGAGTATGGTTACCATGGAATGTGCAGGGACATTATGGTGAAGGTATAGTTGGACGACAGCAAAGCAGGCAATCAGTGAGCTGCCTACCAGGTACCTGCTCTGCCCTATGTGTTGGAATTTGCACAGTTGAGTTTTTCACAGAAGGACAGGAGAATCATGAATGGTATACAGTATGACTAAGATGAAAGTATATGGAGATAAAGTCACAGAGCCATACAGCATGGGAACAGACTCTTTGGTCCAACTTATCCTTGCCGACCAAGTTTCCCAAACTAAACTAGTGTTGCTTGCTTGCATTTGAGTCATATCCCTCCAAACTTTTCCCATTCAGGTACCTACCTAAATGTCCTTCAAATATTGTAACAGTACCTGGACCCACCACTTCCTCTAACAGCTTGTTCCACATACCAACCACCCTCTGTGTGAAAAGGTTGCCCCTCAGGTCGCTTTCAAATCTTTCTCCTCTCACCTTAAAAATATGCTCTCTGGTTTCGAATGCCCCACCCTCGTCAAAAGACCTTTCTATTTACCTTATCTATGCCCCTCATGATTTTATAAACCACTATAAGGTCCTCAACCTCCTAACTTCAGACCCAGCCTATCTAACTTTTCCCTATTACTCAAACCCTCGATTCCCAGCAACATCCTGGTGACAAGGCATCATTTAAGACTTAAGGGGAAATTGCAAAACTTTTTACAATTATCAATATTTTGATTTTCTCATTCTCACTGTATTTTCCCAACATTCTCAACATTACTGACACACACCACAGGATACAATGACAAACAGTTATGGAAAGAAGAGCAATTTTAACTAAAAAGACAATAAGTCATTGGCAAACTTTATGTATTAAACAACTATTTTTTTTTAAAAAAAACTATCTTAGCTTTCCAGCTGTCGGAAAGTCATTAAAATTATATTGGTACAATTGTACCAAAATATCATTTCAGGTTGTACATCCAAAAAATATCAACATTTCCATTTTGTTATATATTACAATTAATTAAAGCATTTTGTTTGAATTGTGTTCCAAATACTGAACATTAAAATGTGTTTTTATGTGTGTTAATTTTAACAAACTAAATGTTAAGCACATTTGTTACTTGAAGACTAAATGTCCTTCAGCCCATAAAGAGTCAAAGAGCCTTTTCATCATTTTTGTTAGAAACCTACAATAAAATTTTAAAGACAATCCTCTTCCCAATAAAGAACAAAGAAAATGTGAAAGTAGACTAGAATGAAATGGGAGTTAGAGTAGCGAGTGTCTGGAGTGAAGCATATTAAAGAAAAATTGTTGGTACGGTTACTACTTTCGCATTTTCATTCAAACTGCTAGCCAGGGCTGACCGGCCAATTGACTTTTCTGCAGCATTGTCCAACAGAAGGCAGTCTTCGCACACAGGGTAGGTGGGGTGTGGGGATGGGGACAGGGAGAAGGTTTGGGGGGAGACATTGGTAAAGCTCTCTATGATCTTATCAGACTTGAGTTGTGCAACCGTTCTACTCAGTCGTTTCAACTCCAGGCTTGCTGAAACATAGCAAACTCAGTTGTGGAGGTTAGTTGCATATGAATGAGAATCAAGTTCCAGCCCTTGGAATAGAAGAAGTGAATGATGATGGTTCGCAAAACATAAATTTAAGAACAATTTTAGCTGGTTGTAATGCTAAAATAAATTTTAGATTAATGACAAGCTAGATACCACAATCAGTTATATATATGACCACTAACATTTTTCCTAAAGTTCTTGTGTATAATGTACCTTTGTCTGCAGCACATTAATTAGTTTAAGAGTTCATAAGTACTTTTGCCAGGCAGTTGCTTAATTTCTTCTTCTATGTAAAGCCGCAAGGCAACTTTGATTTATTTAAAACAATAATGTTCTAAGGACTTTGTGGGACTCGTTTTTGGGGCCTAAGTTGGATATCGCATAATAGTAAAATCCACAATAAAGGAAAAAAACAGACTTGTTTTGTTGATAGGCGCAGACAAAACTGCTATTGTGTTTTTGAGTTTATCCCAGCATTTAAGTTGTTTCTACTTGTATTTGTGCAACAAAAAAAAATTGGCTAAAGTTTTTTAAGTAAAAGAGATGAGCTTAATTGAAAAGCATTGCACAATTGAAGATTTTAAAAAAAAGCTTAAGTTGAACAGGCAGTGTTCTGGGAATTCATTTTTACAGAACAAGTACTTTGGTGGATTTTACCCCAATTAAATTTCAGGAGGGTTTGTTGGTAATAATGGATGCTGATTGCTTGCTTGCAGCAAAAAGGGGAGTTGGGGCAACACTACGGAATAGAAGTTTTGTCTGATTAATGCACTGGAAAGGCTTTTCTTCATGTGTAGTTTTCTCAAACTCATAAGCTCTTGAGTATCTTTAGTGCAAATTTAATTATGTCCTTAATAAGCAGTATCAGCTCCTGAAGAAATCTCTGTCCCTGCAAAAGATGATGATGTAATGCACTAATAAGAAGCAGCAAAACCACTTCACGTCGATGCCAGATGATGACCTTGTCTCCCAAAGTTTTACATTTCAGTTCATGTTCTGAAAGCTGATATGGATGATCAGGTCTGGCTCTGGTTCAAAAGCAGTTCAGAGTTGGGGGGGGTGTGTGTGTGTGGGGGGGTGGTGGTGGGGGGAGGTGGGGGGGGTGCAAAAAGAGAAAAAAAACAGTCAACAGAGCAGTTTCTATGGATTTTCTGTTTCTTGCTGATTTTCCATAGTTTTTTATTCTGACATCATTACCCAGAACGAACAGGCTCCAACTCATACAGTAAATGCTCACAGAATGACAAATTTCAGATGCAATGGGAACAATGAAACGTATAAGCAAAGCAATGAAAATTCATTTGTATAAGCCTGCTCCCCTACTGCGGAATTTTCAATTATATATATCTAATTATGCCTGTCAGTTGGTGAATTGAAAAAAGAAATTCTTTGTCCCTCCTTTTTGTCTCTTCGTCATCTCTTCTGTTAGAACGATTACAGCACACTTATACAACTAATTGCCTTACGGCTTATTAGTACTACAATTATGCAGCCTGGGATTCTTGTGTGAACAGCCATCTGCATAAAGTGACACTATTCAAAACTATCCATAATTTAACTAGCGTTATTCCAAAGCAGTGAGTCCAGACAATTGGTCGGCCTCCATATTTCATACCCACTCTGGCAAGGGAGTATTTTTTGTCCAGCATTTCACCTCTTTAAACCCACTGTGAATCTGAAAGAAAGAAAGTGCCCAGAATGCTAGTAAAAGGGATGAACTGAAGCATGGATAATGCTCATTCCTCCTTTGGTAATTTTTCTTCAAATTTTATACCACTGGGCAATTTTTGTTTCTTTTCAAACTGCTGAGAAAGTGCAGATGGTTTGGACCACACAGAAATCTGTTTCTTATGTTCTTCTTGGGCATAATGGAGGACATTGTGAAAATCGATACATTACTAGTGATTGTTAGTGATATTCATAGCTGCTCTTACTGAGAAAAAAAATGTGAGGCAGATCACTCAGGCATTCAGCTCGTGAAAGCAAGGAGTCACTTCTTTGTAGTTCATATTCATTTACTTATGCTTTCTGTGAACCACAACTGAAACCGGGTAAAAAGAATAATAGCAGAAGAAAAAAAATAGAAGAATATAAGTAGATTTATTGAGCACTTGCTCAAAAAAAGCAACCAACAGCACTGGCTGATATATTACCAAAACCCCATCTGCCATGTTTGTAACAGAATGAAGAATGAAACCTTTGACAGAAACAGCTAAATTTGTCATGTGATCACAATAAAAGAATAACTGCTTTGAATAGCACTGAAGCCTAGAAAAAATGTTTACTGACCATATAATAACTACCTCACCAATGCTTTCAAAAAATCAACATGAAGCAAAAACTTCACAATGAAAAAAAACTGCATATTAAATGTATTGTCAAATGTTAATTTAGGTCCAACTCACCTGAGTGCCAAACTAATTGTTAAGATCTAAACAGCATTGCAAATGTGGTTTTCTTTGTGCAATAATCAATTTTAAAGTGACAAAAGCTGGCTGGAAATAACTTTGGTGATAATCTTTTAATTTCAGCATTGTCTTATGTTCTTTAATATCACCATGGTTTTAAAAGCAAGTAATTTGAAAAAAGCCTATGTTACCAGGACTTCAGGGTTGAAATGCTTGTAGCTGGTAATAAATTAACACACGATTTCACTTCCTTTTCTCCAACAAAGCAGTCGTTTGTCCACCTAACTTACATTCAATTGTGAGTTATATTTCCCGGATTGCAAGTACATTCAATTGCAAATTATTCAGCAGTATTAATTCTGCCGTTTTAACTACCTTGAGAACTAATAAAGAATGCAAAGTACAGCAAACATCTGGCTTCCGGACTAAGAAGTGCTCAGATTCTCAAAGAGGTTTAACTGACAAAATAGTTGGTTATTAACATTAGAATTGCTTTACCAGCCTTTGGAATAGGAACAAGGGATCCATTATAGTGCAGAAGTGTATTAAATTTAAATTGTTGCTTATTTCCTAATTTTTCTGAGTATTCACAAACATGCAGCCTCTGATGGCACATTGACAGTGCACTAACGTGCACGCTCCATGGTTTGACAAGATGTGTGGGTCACTCCCTCGCTACCCAACCCCAAATCCCACAATATGTTTTTTTCCATCATTCCCCACACAGTGTGCTCCCAAACCTAACTCAGCTGTCTGGGACAAGAAGAGTGCAGATGAGATGCCTCTTTGAAGGAAGTCAGAAGAAATGGAGAGGTCACTCACCTCGCAATTGTAGTTTTGCTTTCAATTAAGAGTAAACATGGTATGATTACATTTAGGAAAATATAACTGCTTAATAATCTTGAAAACAGAAATGGCTGTCTTCAAAAATTCACTGCTTTCTTTAAATTGCAGATTGTAAAAATAGTTTTGGTCATTCTTCATGAACTTCTGTCAGGTGTGATGCTGTTTCTTTTTGAGGTTTGTGCAGCTGATGATCTGCTGAGGTAGAGCTGAAAGGAAACTCGATACTGTTACTCCCATCTGGCCACCTAGACAAGCACAAAGTGGTTTAGCCAAAATGCAGGAGCCTCACATGAATGAGTGAGTTGGGAACACCAAAGTATAGCTAATTTGCATCAGTTTTATTATCCAGATCATTCTGGTATAACACACGTTTCGTCAACACGAGTAGGCTATAATGTAAATGACCAATTGTGGATGCTATTTGGATAACGTGACCTTTCTACTGAACGGATATAGCAATTTTCTATAGCAATCTTCTGCAACACGATTTTGTGTAGCAGTTTTCCATAGCGCGATTTTCTGTAGTGCAAGGTTGCAGAGAAACGCATCTGTCTCATGATACCAGAATGCACTATCCATCAGAACTGTATCTTGGTCTTTCTCATGTATTTTAAACGTAACAATAGAGTTTTACTGTACATCGCATCACATAAGTCAACGTAACATGTAAGATTATCCAATGTTTTCAGCCTCCAAATCATGTTTATTCCCTTGTATTTGATGGATAACTTGACGCCCTTTTCAACCACTCTAAACAATACTTACATCAGAATCAGCCTTAATTTATCACCCTATAAGTGTTGGCTTACTTACATTCAGATAGATGTAAGGGTTCAAGCAGGAGATGTAAGCTGTGGCACAACAAATCCTGCATGGGGAACAATAAAAATAGTGACCACCCATGTCCATGCTGGTGGTTCATTTTTACAATTGTACAAGTTTACCTCTGTTTTCGGAGAAATTTTTCAAAGCTTAAGACGTTGAGTTACATGCTGCCATCAATGGCAGTTAATAATTCACTGAGTACAAATAATCTTTTAATTTTTTCTATGACTCGGTTACTCAGCTCAACCAGGGTAGTCTACATTCAAATAAAACATAGAGAAAATATGATACTAAATCAAGCAAAGAGACTTGTTTTAAACATATGAGAGCTATTTTTATACAATGAGTATATTTATCTCCATTTCTAAATAGCATTCCAAGAATTTAGATTAGCTTGGATAGCATTAATGTTAAGTTGAAAAATTCAGCAGCAGTAAATATTTTATGCTTAAACTAATATTAGGAAGCAAATCACATAAACATAAATCATAGTACATATTGCAATGAATTTCATGATACATTCTACTGAGCTCCAAAGTTATGCTGAGGTAAAGTAATCGCAACAACAACTTGCATTTAAATTGTGCTTTTCACATAATCAGAAGGTCAAAGGTGCTTTTGGGCAAAGTTTCATGCTGATCTATATCAGAAGATATTCGGACAAGTGACGTGGTTGAAGGTGTAGGCTTGAAAGAGGGTGTATAAGAAGGAGAGTATTAGGGAGTGAGCTATACAGCTTAAGGTATTGGCAGCTGTAGGCACAGGCACTGATAGGAAACTGGAGTTTTGTTGTAGAGGTCAGAATTGGGGGAGTGGAACTATCTCAACAAACTGTAGGAAGCAAATAATGCCAACAGATTTCAAGTTATGTTTAATAAATAAGAGGATTCGCAAAATAAATCCATAGATTTTTAATTATTTGGAAGTATTCTGTCTCTTGTAGCTGCCACATCTGTATACAGTACTATACAATTTGCAAAACCTGATGTCAAATACAGGATTTTTCAGGAACATATTATCACAATGTAGATTCTGTCTCCAGATTTCTGATGAATTTGCTGGCATCCTTTGTATCTTATTGTTGTCTTTGAAGGTAGCAGCTACCTTAGTATTGCAGAATTACATACTGGTGACACACCTATGAAACATGAACACTGGTCATGGTTTTGAATGTGCTTACCACTGGATTGCTGCAGACACTAACAAAGTATAACATTGTTCAAATTAATATTTAAAATGTAAAATTGCTGGGACTATACAGGGCAACTGTAAAGACTAAAAGCAAATTAAACAACTTCAGGAATATGCCCTTCATTTGAACTGGGAATTGATCCAAAATTTCAATGCCTCTTTAAAGATGTTGACTGATCCACAGGCTTATTTATAAAATTATCTTTAATCATTCTGTTTAGACATATTATGACACACCTCTGGGGCAGGTGGCCTTGAACCCAAGCATTCTCGTCGAGAGGTAGAGGTATAGTTTTTAAACATAATTAATATCTTTACAAAGATTTAAGAATGTATTAATGCACTGAGCTTCCAATGTCACTTTCAAGCTTGAAACAATTGTTGGAAAAGGTATGCTGCATTTAAACCATACAACATATACATCTAGTATTCCTACTGGTCCCCGTTATCCATACGTTTCAAATGTTTGTTGCTTTGAGAATAAGGTATTAGTTGTTTAGATGCTTCATGGATACTTTATTATTTGTTCCTTGCAATTAGTTTCTATTTCTTTATAGTCTATTTGATGTAATTGGAGGTCATTTTGACTTTTTGCCACTAATGTAAAACAGATGAGATCAATTCATTCACCCATAAAACACCTTTACATTGTGCCTAGCTGAAATAGCTCAGTTGGGAATACATTCAACTGAAGATCTAGGCCCTTTTGTGGTGTAGGCACAATGCCTCCAACCCTGGACTAGGACGCCCTGGTTCAAGTCCGTTCTGCTCCAGGAGTGTGTAATAACACCTCTGAACAGGTTGTTTAGAAAATATGTCAACTGAAGATTAGATTACTTACAGTGTGGAAACAGGCCCTTCGGCCCAACAAGTCCACACCGACCCGCCGAAGCGCAACCCACCCATACCCTTACATTTACCCCTTACCTAACACTACGGGCAATTTAACATGGCCAATTCACCTGACCTGCACATCTTTGGACTGTGGGAGGAAACCAGAGCACCCGGAGGAAACCCACGCAGACACGGGGAGAACGTGCAAACTCCACACAGTCAGTCGCCTGAGGCGGGAAATGAACCCGGGTCTCAGGCGCTGTGAGGCAGCAGTGCTAACCACTGTGCCACCGTGCCGCCCAAAGATCTAAAGGTCCTGGGTATCAACAGTAACATCTCTACTCTGACCTCAGCAGAAACACAAATTAGGAGAGGGATTTAACATCCAGCCCAGCTGATATCATCCACACCACTCAACAGTCAACAATTTTAGTTACTGGGTAGGGTTTTAAAAATTTGGCTGACACAATGAGAAAACTTGATCTTCAAAGAATAGACATTTTACACAAAAGATCTATCTTTATAGTTGGGAATTGATCAAAGCCAAATAACTAATTTAATGTTGTCAGCTTTGTATTTTGTCCTTAGTTGCTACTTTTCTGCCTTCTACTCACACAATTCATTGCACCATATTAAGCAACTAATTGCACAGAGTTCAGTAATATGGACTGAAGCGAATATACATTCAAAAACAAACTAGAGTTGATAGTTAAGAGAGGAAGCCTCAGTGACATGACTGCACAGATTTATTTCTGCTTCCTATCCAACTATAATCATGACAGTGAAGTTCACTATTAGAATAGAACTGAGTCAGTACTCAGGTTCAGCACAGAACAATGACAGGATACCTTGTAAAACAATAACATGTTGCATTTATATTGGGCCTTTAACATAGTTAAGCAGCTCAAGGTGTGTTAGAGAAATTACTTATATGATTTCAATCCATTTATCAATAAATATCCCAATGGTAAAAAAATTTTAATTGTTGAAAATGCTTAAGTAATAGGAAAAGCAGCAGGAAGTGTTCAGGAAGGTCCTAAAGTTACTGGAGGACAATCATTCAAATACAGTCCTAAATCAGATACTGTGTCAGCTGCCAGCCATCAGGCTACAGCCTGACAAAGAACAATGTGTAAGTAGACTATTAGCTATCAATTAACTGAGCCTTCTCAGGAACCTAGCCTGCAACCAAGGAATAACTACACTGTTAGTACTGGTAAAACTGTGAACAGCGTGCAATTGTTTTCTAGTCATGATTTGGAGATGCCAGTGTTGGACTGGGGTGTACAAAGTAAAAAATCACACAACACCAGGTTATAGTCCAACAGGTTTAATTGGAAGCACACTAGCTTTCGGAGCGATGCAGCTTCATCAGGTGATAGTGGAGGGCCCGATCGTAACACAGAATTTATAGCAAAAATTTACAGCGTCACGTAACTGAAATTATACATTGAAAAACTGATTGTCTGTTAAGCCTTTTATCTGTTAGAATACAGTGATAGTTTCACTTTTTTCATGTATAAATCACAAAACCATTTTTCAAAAGTTGCATTCTTGGGTTAGTTGTTAACAATGGTTATAGCTAGACAATATGTTGAAGGTGTTGGCCCCCTGTGTTCTCTGTCTATGACCTGATGTTTAGATTGATTCTAATCTAAAAAGTGAGATAACAGAGTTTTGCATAAATTCATTCAGTTTTTGAGCTCAGAGTTCTACATGAATGTATGCAGTTTTTCAGCAAAGTACAATGTAACTCTGCATGTACAAATTCACCCCACAAAATATATGTGTGCATGTGGGTCTTTGTCTGTCTGTGTGTGTCTGTCTGGCGTGGGGGTTGTGAATGTGACTAAGTGTGTGTGTGTGTGTGTGTGTGTGTGTGTGTGTGTGTAGTGAGTGCAGAGTGTCATAAGTTTGTTGGGGGTGCATGTGTGAGTGTGGGAGTGTGTGTCTATAAGGGTGTGTGTGGGTGTCTGTGTGCGCGTCTGTGTGTACCTGTGTCCGTGTGTGTGTGTGTGTGTAGGAATATCTGTGTGCGTGTGTAGTGCAATGGTGATCACCTGTAATGTGACATGAACCCAAGGTCCCATGGGTAAAAGTGGTATCTATATCCACAATCTGACACGTCTTGCAGGATCCACCGTCTCAGGGTTGTATGGAGCTGCAAGACATGCCAGATTGTGGACATAGATACCACTATTACACATGGGAACACCTCCCACCTTGTACATGGCAGGTACTCAAGTGACTCAGCCAACGTTGTCTATCTTATACGTTGCAGGCAAGGATGCCCGGAGGCATGGTACATTGGGGAAACCAAGGAAAGGCTACGACAATGGATGAATGGGCACCGCACAGCAATCAACAGACAGGAGGGTTCCCTCCCAGTTGGGGAACACTTCAATGGTCCAGGACATTCAGCCTCGGACCTTCGGGTGACCACCCTCCAAGGTGGACTTCAGGACAGGGAGCAGAGGAAAGTGGCCGAGCAGAGGCTGTTAGCTAAGTTCGGTACCCATAGGGAGGGCCTCAACCGGGATCTTGGGTTCATGTCACATTACAGATGATCACCATTGCACTACACACACACTCACATACACACGGACACAGGTCCACACAGACGCGCACACAGACACCCACACACATCCTTATAGACACACACACTCCCACACTTACACATGCACCCCCTCACAGACTTAAGACACTCTGCACTCACTACACACACACACACACTTTCTCACACTCACAACCCCCACCCCAGACAGACAGACACACATACACACACACACACACACACACACACACACACACACACACACATATTTTGTGGGGTGAATTTGTACTTACAAAGTTACATTGTACTTTGCTCAAAAACTGCTTGCATTCATGTTGAACTCTGAGCTCAAAAACTGCATAAAATTATGTAAAACTCTGTTATCTCACTTTTTAGATTAGAATCAATCTAAACATCAGGTCATCGACAGAGAACACAGGGGGCCAACACCTTCAATATATTGTCTAGCTATCACCATTGTTAACAGCTAACCCAAGAATGCAACTTTTAAAAAGAAGGGTTTAGTGATTTACACATGAAAGAAGTGAAACTATCACTGTATTCTAGCAGATGAAAGGCTTAACAGACAATCAATGTTTCAATGTATAATTTCAGTTATGTCACACTGTAAATTTGTGCTATAAATTCTGTGTTACGATCGAGCCCTCCACTATCACCTGATGAAGGAGCGTCGCTCTGAAAGCTAGTGTGCTTCAAGTTAAACCTGGTGGACTATAACCTGGTGTTGTGTGATTTTTAACATTGTTTTCTAGGAGTTCCATTCACACAGCAGCAGGAAACTTGACAAGGATCAGTCAGTTAGTGGTTCAGTAATATAGTATCCAAGTCACAGATGCCCTATCTTAACTTGCTGATGAACACATTGCTGTTGATCTGTGGTGTCTTTAATGTGAGAGGCATTGGTCTTTTCATAGATTTGGCCTTTTCAAGACAACTTGATTTGTATCCAGTTGTCATTGAAACCCTTGTACAAATGTTCCACAATGTTGATCAACATGAAGGCTTACATCTTCAAAATAACTCTGAATAAAAATGAATGAACAGTTTTCAAGGAATGCTTAAAGCCCTCTTATATTATGGGGTGAAAGTAATACAAGAGCAATACAAGTTACTCACTCAAATATTGTGGCTTTTCACCACATTACCCTCATATCTGATCCCTCTTCCACATGCATCAAGCAAAACAATGTAAACAATGAAGCATAATTGAGTGGCAGGAATATAATTAAGATACTGGCACGCTTAAGTAGTTATAATGGTAAAAATACCTGTGTGTCAGTTTTCATTCATATTTGAAAAATGTGATGCAGTTGGTGAGTGTTAGATGTAAACCTTCTAATTATATAGATTGATCTTAGAAAACTAGCTTCCAAAATAGAATTAAGTTGTACTGAAAACATTTCAGCACCATTAAAGCTCCTATATTTTACAACAGATGTTTCTGTGCCTTTTTTTTAAGATGGATGAAAAGTAATGTTTCGTAATTTTGTAGAGCTGAAAATGTGTTGCTGATTAAAGCGCAGCAGGTCAGGCAGCATCCAAGGAACAGGAAATTCGACGTTTCGGGCAAAAGCCCTTCATCAGGAATGAGGAAAGTGTGTCCAGCAGGCTAAGATAAATGGTAGGGAGGAGGGACTTTGGGGGAGGGGCGATGGAGATGTGATAGGTGGAAGGAGGTCAAGGTGAGGGTGATAGGCCGGAGTGGGGTGGGGGCGGAGCGGTCAGGAAGAAGATTGCAGGTTAGGAGGGCGGTGCTGAGTTTGAGGGAATCGACTGAGACAAGGTGGGGGGAGGGGAAATGAGGAAACTGGAGAAATCTGAGTTCATCCCTTGTGGTTGGAGGTTCCCAGGCGGAAGATGAGGCACTCTTTCTCCAACCATCGTGTTGTTATGTTCTGGCGATGGAGGATAATTTTGTAGAAACAAGATGAGAAAAGCATTTTGATGCCTATTTGTACTGTATGGACAATCTGTAACATTGATTTGATTTGATTTATTATTGTCACATGTACCTAGGTACAATGAAAAGTTTTGTTTTGTGTGCAGTACAGGCAGGTTATGCCATCAAAAATACATACGGGTAATAGAACAGAGCAAGGAATACAATGTTATTGCTGCAGAGAAGGTGCACAAAGAGCGAGGTCAACATTAAATTTGGAATTTGGGAGGTCCATTCAGAAATCTAATAACAGTGGGGAAGAAGCTGTACTTGGATCTGTTGGTGTGTGTGTTTAAGGTTTTGTAACCTCTGCCTGATGGAAGAGCTTGGAAGAAATTATAACTAGGCTGGGAGGAGTCATTGATTATGTTGGGTGCTTTTCAGGGGCAGTGAGAAGTATAGATATGGTCAATAGATGGAAGGTGATGACTGGGCTGTGTTCACAACTCTCTGTAGTTTCTTATGGTTTTGGGCAGAGAAGTTGCCATACCAAGCTGTGATGCATCCGGATAGAATGCTCTCTATGGTGCATCTGTAAAAGTTCATGAGTCTCACTATGGGTGATATGGTGGCTCAATGATTAACACTGTTGCCTCCTAGGCAAAAGTGAGGACTGCAAATGCTGGAAACCAAAGTTTAGATTAGAGTGGTGCTGGAAAAGGACAGCAGGTCAGGCAGCATCTAAGGAGCAGGAAAATCCTGATGATGGGCTTTTGCCCCAAACGGCAATTTTCCTGCTCCTCGGATGCTGCCTGACCTGCTGTGCTTTTCCAGCACCACTCTATCTAAAAACTGTTGCCTCCTAGCCCCAGGAACCTGGGTTTGATTCCTCGAGTGACTGTTTGTGTGGAGTTAGCATGTTCTCCCTGTGCCTGTGTGGGTTTCCTCCCACATTCCAAGGATGTGCAGGTTAAGTGGATTAGCCATGCTACATTTCCTAAAGTATCCAGGGATGTATAGATTAGATGGCTTAGCCATAGGAAATGCAAGGTTACATGGATAGAGTGGGTCTGTGGGGTTGCTGTCCAGAGGACTTTGCAGGCTTTGGGGGCCAAATGGCCTGCTTCCACACTATAGGGTTCTATGTTTCTATCAATTGTATGACGTCTCTATACTATTGCTCATTTATAAAACAGATTCACTGCATTATCTATTGTCAAGTTAGGAATCAAAAGGGCCTGCTTGGTGGAAAATCAGATAGTAGTCTAATAGGAAGAGGCTCGTTTCTGAAACAAGATGACATTCATTGCACAATAATCTGTAAGCACATGTTATACTGATGTGATAGACATTGCAACAGAGACTATGAGAAAGTCACAGATGGTGAGTCTTACTCCTTTAAAACGTTGAGCTGTTCCCCCATCAAGTCCATAAAAAAATCAGCATAATGGGGAGTGCTTAAGGTTCTCCTCAGGATTGAGTGCATTCACCCTGTTGCACACTTACACATCGCTCCAAGCACCAGAGAGTGCTGGGCCTGGCATTCCCTGGCAGCTGCCAACCTGTCCATGGAGGCAACCAGACAGTCACACGACTCACTGTACCACTGCAGCTTCAGACCTATGAGGGCCATTGCCTCCCACATCCCTATCTGCTGCTCCTGTTCCTCCCTGTCACTGATTTTCACAAATTTCAAATGTATGAATATAAGGACAATGGTCACAAAATCTCCCAGATCTGGAGTTTCTTTAGTAAGCCTCATCTTATCCATGTAATGAGAATGCTCCTGGATTCTTTAATTCAGACTGTTTATGTGAAGGCATTTGAAATTCCCTGTAATAAGAGCATTCTCTCTTGCTTTGTTTTTAGTTTCTGTTCCCACTCAGGTGACCAGGACCTTTTTACAAAAGTGTTCTGCCACTACCATATCTTGTTACATTCATGATATAGCAACAATGTTGACTGTTTTATTAATAGGAGATTAAAACTTATTTGTGAAGTGCTCTTAATCAACCTGTTCAGACTGGTTAGGACACACTTCCAGTGCGTGAAGATTAAACTCAGATTTTCTGGGTCAGGTTAGATTATTTTAAAATCAACCTGTTTAGACATGTTATGACACATTTCTGAAGCAGGCAGGACTTGAACCCACACTTTCTGGCCTAGAATTAGCGACACTAATGCGGCCACAAGAGCCCTTAGCTCAGATTAGAAATTAGGTCTTATTTGTATCCAGGAGGAGAACGTTAATTGGAACTTTAACTGGCAGCTAACAAGGCATTGAGTATCAGAGTTGGGAGGTCATGTTGCGACTGTTCAGGACATTGGTTAGGCCACTTTTAGAATATTGCATGCAATTCTGGTCTCCTTCTATTGAAAAGATGTTGTGGCTGTTTTCCTTGGCGCGTTGGAGGCTGAGGGGTGACTTTATAGAGGTTTATAAAATCATGAGGGGAATGGATAGGGTAAATAAACAACGTCTTTTCCCTGGGATTGGGGAGCCCAGTACGAGAGAGCATTAGTTTAGGGTGAGAGGGGAAAGATATAAAAGGGATCTAAGGGGCAACTTTTTCATACAGAGGGTGGTACATGTATGGAATGCGCTGCCAGAGAAAGTGGTGGAGGCTGGTACAATTACGGTATTTAAAAGGCATCTGGATGGGTATATGAATAGGAAGGGTTTCGAGAGATATGGGCCAAGTGCTGGCAAATGGGATTAAATTAGGTTGGGATATCTGGTCAACATGAACAAGTTGAACTGAAGGGTCTGTTTCTGTACTTTACATCTCTATGTTTCTATGTCTCTCTAAGGCATTGGCTGATGGTGAGCTAAGCTTTTTGAGGATCACATTGTGCAATTTGTAGTTTTGCAATAATATCTTGTCAGTGAATAAAACTTGATCACAGTATTCCATCTTTTATCATCTGGTGTCTAAGGTTAAAAAAAAAGAGCAGTGTAAAGTTTGCAGGAGTGCAAAGTTAGCCTGTGTAAACACTATGTGTTTTCACTTCTGTGTTTTTTTAAGGTTGTGATCTGAAATGGGGAACAACAGTTTTAAACCCAGTATTTTAAAGAATTGTTATGTGTTTTAAAAATAAAATAACCTGATACTCATGGCAATCATCATTTAAACAAGCACTTATTGAAGATTCGGTTGCAGACAAACTGAAGCAAGGGTGTCCATATTCAGATGAACTTTTGCTGGCAACAAAAATTTTGATTAGTCTATGGACTAGTAACCAGTTAGCAATGATAAAGGCCGTTTGCCTGCTAACAATCATATGATTGGTTCTCAGGTAACTGAATAGCTTGGGACTAGGAGCGAGAAACAGAGAGAAGTGATCAGATTTTCACTAACTCAGGAGTCGTTTCTCTGTTCTTTGCAGTAAAACTTAACTTTAAGCCTGGAGAAAACTAGTTTACCTTTCCTTTGGCAGTTGCTCTAAGTTGTAATTTTTTCTTGATAAGTCAGAGACTTTTAATAAGTGAACTATTCACATGCATGCCTCTTGAAAGCCAAGAAGAAATCTTCTGATCAGCAAGAACAAACTCAACCAAGCGTGTGAACAAAGACTACTGAACTATTTTCCCAGTTTTTTCCCCTGCCCACATCTATATCTATGTGTGTGTGTGTGTGTGTGTGTGTGTGTGTGTGTGTATGTGTAATATGGTAATTTGTAGTATTATATGCCATCAGTTTATTCCTGTTTATCTGTGGCCAAAGTCTAATTACTTATAATAAGTCACCATTCATGTTAAATATGTAAATCTAACCCATGCTTCCTGTCAACCTGGATCTTAAAATCATATAAATTGGAGTAACTCATGTATTTACTTGAAAATCTTTGACTTTGTGAAGACTCCTGGAATAATGGGGCCTGATTTCCAGCACACCATCCCAGTGAGTCATGAGTTGGGCCATCAGGTATCTTTTTAAAAACAGGACAAATCTCATCTAGCTACGTGCCAGCCATGGCTCGGTTAAGAATACTCTTGCTTTTGAATCAACGGTGAGTTATGTCCCACCCCATGACCTGAGTGCAAAAGCCAAAGCTGATATTGTTCCATTATTGCACTGAGGACATGTCTAAGGTGATGTCTGTTAGATGAGATTTTAAGCTAAGTCCCTATCTATTGTCTAAATTGGATGCAAATGATTCCATGGCATTAAGTTGAAGAAGTACTGAGGAGTTATCCAGGGATCCTTAGCCAAACGTTATCTCTCAGCAATATATTATCTGGCCATTATCACATTGTTTATGGGAGCTTGTTCTTCACAAATTGGCCACCGCATTTTCTACACTACTATTGTCACCACACTTCAAAAATAGTTAATTACCTGTAAAACACTTTGGAACATTTGGAGTTTGTCATTAAAAGAACTATGCAAATTCAACTTTTTTAAAAAAAATTTCCATTAATAAAACACATTCAACAATTAAAGCTCATCAGTGCTGTTTGGGTATTCCCATAACCAATATCAATTGCGACCTTTCAAAATAAATAAGCAGGCTGGAAGAATCCTTTTTTTCATTATTCACTCATGGGATATGGGCAGTTAAGAGTTCATCAGCAGTACCTACTTCCACCTCAATATGCTAGCCTCCCCACCTAGATAGTATGCCTTGGTACAGGGTGTATGATCTATAGGAGGCAAAACAACAACTCTCAAAGTCACATGTTACTCTAGCCAGGTAAGTATGGCTTATTTCCTTCCCCAAAGGAAATTAGTGAACTACACAGGACTTTTTCTGACAATTGACAATGGTTTCATGGTCATCATTAGACTCTTAATTCTACATTATTTGTTTAATTCAAATATTATATCTGCTATGGTGGGATTTCCCAAAATATTAATTGAGTTTCTAGATTGAGAATCTAGTAATAATACCAATAGACCATTGCATCTCCACAATGACCCTCTTCTGCTGCTATGTTTTATGTTCCTACAACCATTTGGCTCCGGATCTCATTGCAGCTGTAAACCAGATGTGGATTCAAGAGCTAAATGCCAATGGTAAGATTTGATTAGATGTCTTGAACGTGAAGGCAACATTCAACTGTGTGTGACACCAAGTAGACCAAACAACACTTAAAATCAATAGGTAGCCGCAGTTATATCTATCATGTGGACAAATTACTATAGTTAACACATGCCAATTGCTGTAACGCGGGATTTTACTTCCACAGTTTATCAACTATCAGTTTTTTCATCTGTTATAAAGACAGCAGCATACAGCTGATCATTAGTAATCTTATAGAGTTCTTTCTCATATTGAACTCTTCCAAAGTGGTCCAGTTTGTACCAGCCTACAGCAGGATCCAGATTACATTCAGTCTCAGCGGATAACCATTGCATAATATAAATACTGGATAATAACCATCTCAACAAGAACAAGTCCAAAACATCTGACCTCTGAAGTCACCACCATCAAAATACCAAGGGTCACCATTGACCAGAAACCCAAAAGTCATCATTTACCAGAAACCCAAGGCTCAGCACTGACCAGATTCCTGAGGGTCACCATTGACCAGAGGTTCCCCATTGACAAAAAGCTCAACTGAAGCAGCTATACCATAGAGATGGAGTACTCTTTGACAAATGGTTAATGTTGTCACTTTTTGAAGTATCCCAGCCACCTACTTGCTTTTTCTAGGGATATGATGACATACTTAACAGTTACATAGATGAGGGCAAAACAATACAACATTCAACTAGCTTGCCACCAACTAGAGCAAAGTAACCCATGGTATAAACTCCTGACTTTGCTGACATCTCAATATGTTAGATTAAAATGATGCTTGAAAGGCACAGCAGGAAAATTGATGTTTCAGGCAAAAGCCCTTCATCAGGAATTCCTGATGAAGGGCTTTTGCCTGAAATTTTGATTTTCCTGCTCCTCGTATGTTGCCTGACCTGCTGTGCTTTTCCAGCACCATTTTAATCTTGACTCTAATCTCCAGCAGCTGCAGTACCCACTTCCACCTCAATCTGCTAGCCTCCCCACTCAGATATTAATGCCTTGGTACAGGGTGTATGATCTACAGGAGGCAAAATAACAACTCTCAAAGTTTAGTTTAGCAGCATCTTCTGGATATATGTTCTTTATTAACAATAGCTGCATCGCTATTATTTGAACATCATTATATTCAAGCTCCCCTTCAAGAGATACACTATCCTAACCCAAATGTATACCACCATTCCTTCGTCATTCCTTACTGAACACTGTTGTGGAAGCTGCCTTGCAAAAGGTGATGGCAAGCTAACTCTCTCCAATAATTCAAAAAGGAAACTCAGCACAATGAATGGACACTGGAAAACACATTACGTGTATTTTGCACACTAGATTCAATATGCCTTCGGAGTACACTCTAGAGTGTTACATTGATTTGTCACCTATCCAAAATAAACTGCATTGATTCTTATTGTGCTTTGCTCTCACCATAATGACTGATCTAGGTTTTGGATTTAAGGTTATTCGTGGTTTTTCTGTTCCCAACACTAACTTATGCATTCCCTATTGCAGAACCTTCTTTTTAAATGGGCACATGCTGTTACCCATCATTCCTTTTAAACCAGTCTTCAAGAAGTTCTGACATACAACTCCTTGCCTCCGAGTGAATGTACAATGTAAAACCCAACATGGACTGGACGTTTAGCTGGTTCACATGTGTAAAGACATGTGTTGAGATATACTCAGGATCTGTCATTATCACACTGAGATATTTATGTTAGCTCCTGTTACCTAAGGACAAGATGTGTGTCACACAGTATAGGAGAATGCAATATTACAGCACCCGTTATCTATGTACAAAAACTACAATCACGGCTGGATTTAAGCTAAACAACTCAGATGTACTAGAGCACATTTCCCTCAGTGTGTCCTGGTGCAAGAGAACAAAGCTCAGGAAGATGAGGACGGAGCTATTTATGTAATAAGGTCATATACGATAATACAACGATGACATCATAAGCATGTCTCTTAAAGGGATATCTGTAACACAACAAAGCACAACTGGTTCAGCATGCTAAAGGTCAGGGTTGTCCTCATGCTGATATGTTGAGATTTGGTTCAAAATTATTCATTTCTCAAGTACCTGGTGTCCTTGCATAAATCATTGCAAGGACTACAGGTATACAATTTGAATTGCAACTAAATATTCTCCTGTTCTTATTTGATATGTGTGCACAAACGTCCTATAAAGCTTCTAGAGCCAATCTTTCTGTAATCTACTTGTTTGGCCAAAGGTATGATGGAATACTCACCATTCAACTGAATAGCTGCAGTAACAAAATGCTCACAAAGTTTGACACTATCCAGTATAGTGTTGATCATTGCCCCGGTCTAAAAACAACATCCTCCACATTCTGCACCCCATTCACTATTTCTGATTATAACTGACCAGTTTCCACATATTTGTGGACAATATTGTCATCCCTCATCACTTCTCTTTTGCAACAAGGTCTGAATATTAAGATTGATGTTTTCTACATACTTTTCACTCAGCATTATACCACACAGTGTATTTGACAGCTGCACCATTAGGACAAATCATTTTGCTTCAGCATTTAAAAACTCATACTAGAATCTGGATTGCATCCAGTTTTTTAGAGGGTTACTCACCACAAAGCCTTAGTGAGCTTTCTCACTGAATCGTACCAAACTTGCCTCATTAATTGCCTATCACATCACATATTCAATTCCCACACCATCTTACCATGCACCTTTCCCACAGCAACTCACCTGTCAGTGGATATCCGCCAAAATCACTTTGTATCTGCTCTGTTTTTAAAAGCCATACTGCATTTGTCCTTCCAGAGCTGCCCTGCATGGCTGCTGACATTTACCCCAGGGATGGCTGACAGGGAAAATGTGGCCCTGCTTTGAGGGCAGGATCACAGAGATCCACCTGGATGGGTGGTGCACAGCCAGGACTTGCCCTTGCCCCAGGCCTAGCAATGACAAACATGACTCCAGACCCAGCCATCCTGGTCTGAGGTGACCACCTGGATTAAAGCAGCACCAGGAAGATAGTCAACACCTTTCCTACTTCACCAGTGTAAGTATCACCAACTTCTCTCCAGTACCTCACTCATTCTAGCTCTTCTACCCTATCCATCACTCACTAAGGAACAAGTTCTATCACTCTCACTAAAATTTCACCCCTCACTCGCTGTCTCACATCCCAAAATGCAACACTACTAACCCTGCATGTTCCCTGTGCTGCCTACTTATTCACTTAGGACACCTTCCTATCTGCATCACAGCAATAGCCATGCTACCCACTTCCACCTTTGAGGAAAACATCCCTCAATAGGATGGAATGAGTTGTCAAGTGGTGTTCTGCTTATCATTCTGCTTCTCACCCTATGAGGAGAGGTTCCTAACTCTGACTGTCCAATGCAGGGCCTGCTCTTGGATGCTGCTTTTGACACTGTGTACCGTGAACCCCTGAGAGAAGGCTATCCCCCTGAACTGGACTGAAGCCTGCCAGGGTTTGGTGCATGCTAGAGAGCCCAGCAATAAAGCAGCAACATGAGCTTGGTATTTCTGGCTGAGGGGACAAAGTGCAAAAAGGCAATGGTAAGGATGCTGTGAACACCTTGGCAGAGTCAGAATGAGTAAGTGCAATGACATTGAGAGAAGGGCTCCGAGATACAGTCTGGTCTAGTCCATGAGCTGGGTGTGTGTCCCTGAGCATACTATCATTGCTGAAGCACTGCAATGAGAGTTGCCAGTGCAACATTGCAGCACCGAAGCAACCTGTACGTAGATCGAACATATGCTTTGAGGGTTCATAGAGGATGGCAGATCACATGCCCATGTCTGTTGATGTAGGCTGCACGTAGCGAGTGCCCATGGAGCATGCCCTGACATGTTGGTGCCTGATTTACAACATGAAGGTCATCTGGCACCAGCAGCAAGTTGGATTCACTCACTTTGGTTTCCTTGTTGCATTTTCCCTCGGTCGAGTATGTTTGGTAAGGTGCAGTGCTGAATATAAATGAGGTGCGTGGTGTCGTTAACAAGGTATTTAACAATCATAAATGCCCATCAGTTGGTATCTCCCACTGCCAAACTTAAATCTTTCCTTGCCTCTTGAGAGAAGATTCAAAGATGATGCAAGATGCATTGGACATTGACTTGGGTTTCATTGTATACCTCACCATAGCCCACATCGTTCATACCCCTATAATGTTTCATTCATTACATTTAAGAACAATTTTTGGATATTCCAATTAACATTGATGGACAGCAACAAAAATGTAGCCTGATTTTTAATGTATCGCTTTTGGGCACTAGTGAAAATGTACAGAGATACATTATTGAAATCAATGGAAGACAAAATCCTGTTGTTAGTTATACATGACCCTGAAATCTTTGCTGACAAGCAGAAGTTACAAGTAAAAGATTGTGATTGAAAATTGAGAGTTTTTGAAAGGAGAAAAATTCCTCGATATTTCTTCTCCAGCCACACAATTCCTCCTGATAAATCGATCTCTTGTAATTCCTCATAATCACCTGTTTAGATTTAGAGATTAGTTGCTGTGTGGTATCATTTATTTATTTATCATCTGTCAGCTCTCTGATTGTGATTTGGTACTTTAGCCCAAGCAGTAATTACTTTGTAATAAACCACCCATATGGTGTTAATACTGAGCCAGTGCAAATCCCTTTGCTTATCTGTGTATATTCTAATAAATGGACTATGTGTAAATGCTGAGTTTAGCATATGCTCTCCCCATCCCCCTACTCGCCTTCTCTACTTGATCTTTATCATCTCTAAATCCCAATACATAGGTCAGCCAATGTGACGAATGAAACTGTACCATGTGCAATCGACGAGTTTTTTTTAGTTTGAGTTTATCTGTAACTCTGCTGTACAGGACAATAACTGATAGTTGTTTTCACCTTCTGCAGATTGTACAAATGCCTGCCCATTTGTACAAAAACTGAACCAATAGCTATATAGCCTGTTGAATCTCTGTGTCTGATTGCTACGTATAGTCTGCTGGGGCTAGCTGAATAGCCATAAAACTTATATTGGGGCTGTAGCCTCCAGCAGAAAAATTCCAGGCATCATTATTAAGTCTGTTCACTGATTCAGCGATAGGCTGTTTCTTTTTTCAAAAGAAGAAGCCAGCAGACTAGTCCAATTTACAGCTTCCTGTTAAGCTTCATATAAACGTTATCTTTTCGAAAATGCCATTCAATTTTTATTTTTGAAGCACTTAACAAAATCCTTTGGCCGACCAAGTTACATTCACACTTAAGTCTGACATGGTCTGATTTTAGACCAGCAGAAACCAGGTTCATTAGATTGTCTATCCTATCTTCAGCGATTGGATCCAGTCTGGTTTTGTCTCTAAATTCAATTCAGCGGACTTGATTTTGCATTTGTTCCTTCTTTCTCTTTAATGTCCCGACTGCTGCCACCTTCCTTTGCAATCTGCTGCTCGGAAGGTGGAGTTGTCTGGGTTGGGTACTCCTCCATTGTCCCTGGCAAAGCCACTCTACCATTGGCTACCAGAGGTGGAGGTCATATTGCAAGACAAAAGAGATTTTCTTCCTCCCCCTCCCTTCATGCAACCTCTCCCCACAGTCCAGCTGACAGCTAATTAGATTGGCTGACAAGGTTCAGCCAATCCGAACATCAGCCAAAATCAGATTCAAAATTAGTTCATTCAGCTGGTATAGGTCTTCACTGTGAGAATGATGACTTAGCAAATGTAATGGCCACAGATCGTATTAGATACTTTTAAAGACAGTCACAACAAGCCATATACAAAAAAGCTCTGACACTTTCCTTACACTTCAGTACTGAGGACTCGATTTAAATGGATACGCAATGTGCTAGGTTTGGTCTTTCTTCAAATTATGCCTATAAGATATAATCAGGGAATAGCATTCAGTTTGAAAGAAAGAACAAACATGAAGAGACTGGAGAATTAACTGTCAAGCCAGAGAAATTAACATAGCGGTGCATTCAAACCCAATGTCATGTTCGGTGCTAACATCCTCGATGCTAGATCTGGCTTTCTCAACCACTTAAGAATCTGGCAATTAAAACAACTTCCATTTATGTAACACCTTTTATGTAAAAGCAATTCCTCAATATTCTTTACAAGAGGAAGCATTAAGCACAGAAGAGGAGAGCTTTTAAGAACAGTAACCAAAGACACAGTTGAAGAGTTTGGTTTTGCAAAGCATTTTGAAGGAGGGAAGAGATATGTCAAGAGAAGAAATAGAGGGTGAGTTTCGGATGGCATAGTTGAATGCACAATTTACTGTACAGCTTCATTCATGTAGTTTAACTACTAATATGTTGCAAAACTTTGTTAGACTGTTAGATTGGCCATGACAGAGACAGTAAAAAGCTCATTTGGACAAATGAGCTATACTTATACTTGAATCTGACATGGCTTGGTCTCTAATTTTGGATTATGGCTCAGTGAATTGCATATTCTCATTTCCACAGTGGGAACAACTAAACTGGCTCTTTCTAGACTATTTCAGGCCAATTTATGTTCACAGTTTTGCTCATTCTTCCACTTTAAGGTCCCAAATGTTGGAGCTTCCTCTACAATCTCCTCCTGAAAAGCTGGAATTTTTGGGGTTAAGTATTCCTCCACATAATCTAGAAAAGCTGCTCTCTAATTGACTGACAGGAGGTTGGCTTCTGCATTGCAAGATGAGGGTGAATCCTTTCCTCAGCCAACACAACCATCACACCCACTGTCATTAACAAGCACAACATCACAAGGCACTACATCACAACCAGGTCATGCAAAATTTCACACAGAGTCACAAAGGTTAGTATACAGCAGATCGCCAAAAGCTTATTCAAAGAGGTATGTTTCACAAAGCTTAAATGAAGGAATAGAAGTAGCAAGTCAGAAAGGTTCAGGGAAATAATCCCACGTCTTAAGGATTTGATAATTAAAGATGTTTTCACAAACGATGGATGGTTACATTTGGAAGTTCTGAAGAAACCAGAGTTACAGCAGTAGAGAGGAAGAGTTTATAGAGGTAGGGAAAACATGAGACCATCGAAGAATTTTACAACATGGATGAAAATTTTTAAAATCAAAGTTTTGCCTGGCTGCAAGTCAATACAGGCCAGTGGGTACAAAGCACAAGTAAATTTCGATGACCTCACGTTTCCCATTCATCATACACACCTTGCCAGCAGTTCATCTGAAAACTCATTTAAGAATAAGTAAATTTGAACATAAAAGCCAGTCTGGGCTTCAAAATTAGTTCATTAGTTCATTAGAATAGTGATCGAGTGAGTGTAATGATCATAGACTTCCATAGAAAGTCACAATTAACTATATGTAGTAAAGATCTTCAGATTTCTTTGCACTGTCAGTACTGTGGATTAAACTTAAATGGGTTATGAATGTGTAACAGTTGGCTTATCGCAACTTGTGCCGATAAGCTATGATCATTGGATAGTGTTTAGTTAGAAAGAAAAAATTCAACATTAAGAGACAGGAGATATAGTTAACAAATAGAAAAAGCAACACTGCAGCATATTTGGATCCACTTTCATGATAGCACTAAAATCCTCAGTGCTTCATCAGGCTGTATTGACAGCACAAGCGTCCAAACGACATAAAGTTACACTTATATAGCAAGATTTATGCAAAATAATCTCTTTTAAAGTCGTTCAAGAACATGAGAAATAGGAGCAGGAGGAAAACAGGTGACCCTTCAGGTTTGCTACCCCATTCAGTTCTAACTTCTGTTTCATTCCCACTTTCTTTCCCACCTTGCGTAGCCCTTGACTTCTCAGAAGTCTAAAAACCTGCCTGTTTCAGCCTTAAGTATACTCAACAATGGAGCCCTCCACGACCCTTGGAAGTAGAGAATTCCAAAAATTCATAACTCTTAATGAATGATGAGATTTTTCCTCATCTTGGTTCTAAATGATCAATATCTTACCCTGTTGCCATGTTGCAGATTCTCTAGCAAGTGTTCTCAGCTTCTCAGTGTCAGTCCTGTCAAGCCCATTCAGAAACTTTTAAATTTGAAAGTGATACACTCCAGAGAGAATAGCCAAATTTTCACGCTTAGAATTAGCATCAGAGATAGAATTAGATTTTATTGTCAAATCCAGGAATTCAGAAGTACGAAGGAAAGTGTACAAAGTCACCATTCCTGGTGCCAACTTAAGTGCAAAATCTTAAGTGCAAAGTAGAAAATTTTTTAAAATTGTTAAAAGTTCAGCAGCACATGTCCTCCTTAAATGCTTAGCCATGTTGGGCATGTAATCCCCACAAGGGCTCAATTTCTTCCATGTCAGGCTTGCTCTCCTTGCACTAGCTGAGTCTCTGTAGAACATAGAACATTACAGCACAGTACAGGCCCTTCGGCTCTTGATGTTGTGCCACCCTGTGAAACCAATCAAGCCCATCCAACCTACGCTATTCCATTACCATCTATATATTTATCCAATGACCATTTAAATGCCCAAAAGTTGTCTAGTCTACAACTAGTCTACAACTATTGTACAAAGTTAAAAATCACACAACACCAGGCTATAGTCCAACAGGTTTAATTGGAAGCACACTAGCTTTCGGAGCGATGCTCCTTCATTAGATGAAGGAGCATCGCTCCGAAAGCTAGTGTGCTTCCAATTAAACTTGTTGGACTATAAGCTGGTGTTGTGTGATTTTTAACTTTGTACACCCAAGTCCAACACCGGCATCTCCAAATCACAAATATTGTAGGCAGGGCATTTCACACCTTTACTACTCTTTGAGTAAAGAACCTACCTCTGACATCTCCATCCTATTCTCATCTACTGGAAACAAATGTCACTTCACTCCTCTCTGGCTTCTTGCACCCAATGTTGAATCATGTCGATGGTGATGTTCCTGCTGCTCAATCTCCACACCTTCCTCCTCAGAAGACGACTGCTTCTCTCCCAGCTCATCAGTGCCCATCACATCCCCCTCCTAGCCAGCTCCGGTTGTGTAGGGCACAGCAAGCGAAGATGATGTGACACAATTGAGACACAACGTTCAATGCTACTGCTACAAATGCTGAGAGACCTCCGGTTACCTGCTGGTGCTGCAGCAGGTACCTTCCTCACCGCAATGCTGGGCTCGATCACTCCATGCTGACTGGAAAAAACCTTGCCTCAAATGCATTGGACACCTTGGAGCTGATGAGCTCAACTGTGGCAGCTTCAAACCATTGGATAAATCTGTCATTCCAGAATGCAATCTAGCATCTTATATGTACTGTCTGTAATGATACTATATCATTCTGTAAATATGGAAACAAAACAACACACAATATTCCAGGTGTCAACTCACCAAATCCCTGCGCGGTTATAATAAAATATCGACATTCTTGTAATCAAATCCCCTTCTAATAAAGGCAAAAATGCAGTTTGCCTTCCCAATTGTTTCATGATCTGAAGGTGCCTGATGGATTATAACCTGGTGTTGCATGATTTTTAACAATCGTTTCATATACTAATTTTTACATTCCTTGTATTATTTCATTGAGTTTCTCTGAACATCAACATTTAGAAGATCAATGCCTTTAAAAATTTTTGTGCTTTTTCATTTTTACTAGCAACATGAAAAATAATCACGCTTTATGAGAAACTGAGAAACCGTTTAATACTGAGCAGGAGAACTATTAAGGGAGGTAACCAAAAGGACAGTTGAAGAGGTTAGTTTTATAAAGACTTTTGAGGAAATGCAGAGAGGTATCAAGGTACAAAGTGTTACATGTCAGCATCATAAAACCGCAGAGATCAAGCCTCTTCAACAAACAAAAATATGTGACACATATTTGGGATAAAATTCATCTATATGATACAATGCCAATCACACCACCGCACCAATCGACAAATAGCGAGCAGAATTGAGAGAGATGTAACAATAATCAAACAAAAGTGTGCATTTGATAATAGCCAATAGTAGAGAATATGTGAATGAATGAAATTATTTAAAAGTATTTTTAGAAAGCTAATTTGAAACTTTCACCAGAGAAAAATTCGAAAGTACTGAGAATAAAATTTATGACATAATGAATAAAAGTAAATCATGAGATAAAACATTTAACAGACCATCACACCATTTTCTCTGTCTGATAATGTTTGCCATTGGATCCCAGCATGTCACACTGTCTGAGGAATGCAGACATACCCAGTTGCAAATTGGCAAAATGTTTCTTTACAAGCAATCAGTATGGCACTTAAAGCATGAAACCAGACTGGGGATGATAATAATTATGTATTTGCTTTTCCCAAAGACTTCCAAACAAATCTGGAATTTTTTGAGTTAGGTTTCAATGAGAAAATTATTGCTAAATAGTTAGTTTGTAGAAAAGAAGGCAAGCAGAGAGTCACGGCAGGGGAAACGAGATAAACATAGAGGAATAGAAACAGACACACAGGGTAATTTTTACATTCAATGCTTGGGCAGTGAACTTGTGGAGACAATTGTGCATCTATTAGAAAACTATGAAAATCAAACAAAGCAAATGATGGGGAAAATGTTTCACTGGCACACAGAGTGAGTGAGGTTTATCACAAATGAACAAATATAATTGTAAAGAGAAGTAAAGGCTTGATTTTTTAACCCCAGCTGGAACTTTTGAATGTGGGGAGTGTGTGATAAAATCAGGCCTATCAACCCCAAAAGCAATCGAGTTCTGAAGTGAATTGATTAGAAGACCTACTTCTCTTTAAAATTTTGTCCCAATTGTTTTAAAAGCTGTTAGGTCCGCTGTCATGGTCCTTTCCTGGCAACTCATACCCCTACAATATGGGGCGGCACGGTGGCTCAGTGGTTAGCACTGCTACCTCACAGCAGCTGGGTCCCAGGTTTGATTCCAGCCCCGGGCGATTGCCTGTGTGGAGTTTGCACATTCTCCACATGTCTGCGTGGGTTTCCTCCAGGTGCTCTGGTTTCCTCCCACAATCCAAAGATGTGCAGATTAGGTGAATGGGCCATGCTAAATTGCCTGTATTAGTGCATTAGTCAGAGGGAAATGGGTCTGGGTGGGTAACTCTTCGGAGGGTCAGTGTGGACTTGTTGGGCCGAAGGACCTGTTTCTGCACTGTAGGGAATCTAATCTAAACCGTATGTCACCTTACAAGTTCCAAATCCACCATTCAGAGTTCTCAATAACCATGTGGGGATAGAATAAAGCAAACTTATAACAATCTAATATAGCTCTCACTCATATCTACAATGCCAGCACCACTTTCATTTCTGAAATCCATTCAAAGTTTTTAAACCCCAACAAATATTTAATCTGTTAGAAAAACATTATATTTAGTATGAACATCAAAGTCAGCTAATCATTTGAAAGCTGCTTTCACCTGTGAATCAAACTGTGAACTCAGAGGTTCCTGCTGACACATGTGCATTGTAGCTTTAGAAACACAACAAAACACTCATCATGTCCTTAGCTATAATACCAACATGTTGAAAGTGTCAATTAAAAAAGCTATAGAAACTATGAAATAAGTGGTCTTAGTTTTATTTGGACTTACACCAGATGGCCTGTCAATCAAAGCTGAATGAATTCTATAAAATCTAATGGACAATTTCAGCCTTTTTAATTTTTAAAGTTTGGGAGATTTTAGAAAGTTTCATATCATAACAATTAAACAGATCTTATCCACCTTTCTAGAGTAGTTAGTTTACTCCAACAGTTTGTGACCCACACTATTGGTTAAGGCCCTTGAAGCAAAAAATGGAGTCTGCTTGAACTCATTTAATTTCAAATAGCCCTGCTGAGTTCAAGTTTCCTGCCAGTACACATCCTGCCCCTTTCTCCACCAGATAAAATGGTACTGGTGGAAATGAGGACTGGTACACACAAATCCCACATGTCATTTTTAAAGGCCTGCAGAGTCAGCTTAACTCTATGAAAATTTGGCCCACAGTATAGTACAAGGTGAAAATAAGATTTCATTTAAATATGTACGAATCTATAGCTCACTCTTCCATATACATCAGAATCATAAAATGTGAATGTATTTTGTTGACATAATGATACAATGCAGAAGGTGCTTTCACTATCGTGAATGCATCAACTCTTTGAAAGATCTTTCCAGTTTGTCTACATTGTCCAACAAACATTTTCTAAATGTATACTTGTATTATATATATTTAAAATGGCATTAAGTGGGTTTCATATCAATGGCGCATCTTAACCAGGTGGAAGGTATTTTTCCAGTCTTAGACACACAGAGGGAGACATAATGCTGGCATTTTGTGAAACACACCATTAACTGGATTTAACGCTTCATACTAACCTGTCATTATAAAATACCATGGAAGCTAAGTTGAATAAGGACTAAAATGGATGCAGGAATTCTGCTGTACGGTTATCCACACCCAATAATCGCAATGCAAGAAATGTACCAATTTCATGCTATCCGCTGCTTTGATTGGTTGCTGTGTCTAGCCAATGATAACCAAACTGTTCATTGGCTGGCCCCTTCAGTCAGAGACTGATATCGTAAGTGCCTACCACATGTTAAACCTGCCCTGCACTTCTTAAAGGTGGAGTGTTTTGAGCCAGCACAGAGTGTTGTAATTTGTGGGTAAAAAGGGAACTTGACTTGGGAAAGAGTGAGGAGTTCCAATGCTGCACTGGATGGCTTGGTCAAAAATGTAGAAAGGAGAAGAGGTATGCTCCATTTCTAAGGTCGGGCTAGTGGTTGATTTGGGGGAAGTAGATCCTCCAACCATGTAGTTAAAAGTCAATGTGATCAGGCAACCATGGAGGTCAATGCTAGAAGTCAAACTCTAATGATTTGAATGTTAAGAAATATCAATAAAATCATACGTGTGGTAAAGGTCAATGAATGTAGTATCAAAATGCTGTTCCCTACCAACTGTACCATTAGCTTAATCTACTGCTCACTTCACCACCCCCTTTCACTCACCTGTCAATAATCATCATCAAATAGGTATTATGCCTATCATTCATGTCTTCACCTCCCCCTTACACCTTTCACAGCACTGCAAACCTCAGACTCACATTTCACAGCTTGAACACTGTTATGATCTCAGTTGATGGTAATATTGGACAAGTCAAACCGTGGCTTGATACACCATATTGTATTTTTTTCCAATTTGTTTACCATAGTTGGTAGTTGCTAATACATACCCAAGAGGCTGCTAATATACTTTTAACAAAAGAACACAAATGTTTACTGCACACAAAATAGAAAAAAAAGATGTTTATAAGAACTATGTGAAATGATTTTCTACAAATATAAACAAAGAATCCATCATTTACCCTCATAATAATCTTATGTATACTCAAACCTCATTGAAGGGTCACCAGTTTCCATTTTAACATATCTTGTTTAATAAGTAACTTTTCCTTGACAAATATCTGCATTCAGACAATGCAAACCTCTTTATTAAATATCCTTTCACAAGACCCATAAACAAATTGCTACCTCATCCCACTGACTTGTTAGTGTTACTTAAACTCGTGCATTCAAAAATCTTGTAGGATTTCTTTCCTGAGATCTGAAAGCCTTGTGTTTCTGGAGCTTTTCTCATACTAACTTCTTAAACCAGCCAGAATGTCTTTTCTTCTTCGCTGGCTGTTAGAAACTACTAAACTGCACTGTTCTGAATGGTCTACTTCTCTCTGAAAGGATTGTGCTCATTCACTGACCTTCTGGTTGATTCTCCTTTTCTGAGAATTAGCTTCTGTCTCTGGCTCCCTGCATCATGGGACACTTTGCTGCTAGACAACAATTTATTTTTTTCCGCTCTTGTTTTGTAAAGTATGAAACTTTTTACCGCAAGAACATTCATAAAGTAAAAAGCCTGTTTAAATGCATTTCTGTATTTTTTCAGACAACACATTACTACTCATGAAGCTCAAACATAAACTACAACTATGTCTTGCCTTCTTAGCACATAAAATATACAGTTGGTTCTGATATACACTAGAGTTCTCTTCTCCTGCAATCCTGTGTTATAAGAAAACTGTGTAACAACAGCACAATTTAAACAAATGGGACCGAAATCACGTTATAGCCAATACAGGTAAGGAATGTTCGCATTCTACAACTGACGGTCTAAACTCTTCCATCTGCAATAGCCACTTTGCAGTGAAGAAACACTGTGAAGAAGATTTTTCTATTTTCAAACTCCAACTCCTTATCAAAACAGACAAAATTCCATTTTCCATCTTAATTACTTACTGTACAAGTATATTATACTTTTCCGTTTCATGCACAAGAACACTCAGATCCCTCTGTATTACATGTTTTGGAATCTCTCTCTCTCTCTCTATTTAAATAATAGTTTGAATCTTGATTCTTTCGACCAAAATACATGACCACACCCATTCCTATGTTAAACTCCATCTGTCAAGCTTTTGCCCACTCACTCAAACTATCTATTTCCCCTTACAAATTCCATATGCACAACATTATCATCACAGAATGCCCTCCCACCTATTTTTGAATCATCAACAAATTTGGATACATTGCATTCTGTCCCCTCTTCCAAGTCATTAATATAAATAGTAAATAATTGAGGTTCAATCCTTCTAATACTCCACTAGTTACATCTTTCCAAGCTGAAAAAGACCCATTAGTCATGCCTTCTGGGTGTTAAGCAATCTACAGTGATACATTTCCACAGATAGCATAAGCTCCAATCTTGTGCAATAACCTTTTATTTGGTGGGAAGTATATCAAATAAAAAGAGCTGGCCTCCTGGGATCATAGTTCCAAACTTCCAGCCTGTCTTCCGCTGCTAAGTTAATGCCCAGGTGTTCTTGGAGAGGACCTTTTAGACAGAGGTGGGCACCACAAGAGCTGCAATGCCTTATCTCCCTCTCAAACACTATTTTCATCTCACTGCTCCCTCTTTCCCTACCACTTCTTCCTCCTTTTTGTTACTATTGCACTGCCTCTGTTGGCAGGGCTTGTAACTCGTTAGTTATTTATTCAGCGGAGTGGATGATTTGAGTGTATAAAAGCAAAAGAGCTGGGTTCTTAGGTGGGAATTCTGGGGGCTGGAGTGCAATAGCTCCTTCTCTGACACCATTATAATTCCCTTCTTTTCCTACCATTCCTTGATTTTTGTGATTGTTGCACTGCCCATTCATTTATTTGTCTAATTGATTAATTGGGTGATTTGGTAGTAGATCGACAAAACAATAAAAGAGTTGACTTCTCTGACCAGTACTAACTTTGAGGCCTATGCAGAGAGGTGGGCACCACGTAGGCTGGATGCATTCTTTCCTACACCAGCTCAATTCTGATTTCAGCCCTTCTGACCCTTCCTACCCTTTCCTGACTTATGCCCTTGAGATGCTGCCTTGGTGGATAATGCTTGAAATTGGTTACTTTTTAATTTGTTAATTGGGTGGTTTGGTGGTGGCTTTTTCAAAATAAGAAAAAGTCCTGGGCTTGCCCCTAATTGGGCTTGGGCTGGGAGGGGGATTTGGCTTCTGGACAAAGAAGAGGCCCAAAAGGGAAAGCTAGAAACTGAGGTTTCTGCTAATCTATAGATTTACATTAAAACTTATAAGTCTCTGAAAATCTTTTGCAGCCCAGTTCAAAATGTGATAATTGATCTGTGTAACAAAAAGGTCAGTTGCTTTAATAACATATGGTCATTTGATATGGATGTGTAGGAAATACAGAACAACCTCGATTAGCTAAAAGAGACAGGTGGGAAGTATTTTGTTCAATTGAGAGTTCAGATAATTGATTGTTCAGATTATGGAAGCATTTTTACAGGACATTGAGATTAGATTAGATTCCCTACAGTTTGGAAACAGGCCCTTTGGCCCAACAAGTCCACATCAACCCTCCAAAGGGTAATTCACCCAGATCCATTCCAGTACCCTGTATTTACCCCCAACTAATGCACCTAACACTATGGGTAACTTAGCATAGCCAATTCACCTGACCTGCACATCTTTGGATTGTGGGAGGAAACCCATGCAGACACAGGGAGAATGTGCAAACTCCACACAGACAGTCACCCAAGGCTGGAATCAAACCTGGTGTTTTGAGGTTGCAGTACTAACCACTGAGCCACTGTGCCACTCAAATCTTGTTCAGATAAGCCAAAATTCGGATAATTGATTTTCAGTTAATCAAGGTTGTACCATAATGTCTTCTCAGTGACTGTGGTGGCAAGGATGGATTGTCTTATCTGCATTCATTGTTGATGTTGGGTGTCTAAGCATGACTCACCAGGCAGTAAAGTAAAAAGCTGACTGCCAAATACATTACGCTTAGTGAACCCTGTTCAGAATGATTCACAGGCCTTCCTCACATGTCTCACCATGGTCACAAAATCTGGTACTGAATCTCCAACATGCAGGTATTCCAGCTGTGATGTGTCCTCCCCATCAGTCTTGTTTAATAAGGAGTGTGGCTCCTTTATGTCAGCAGATATCAACTCTCCTTCCTCAACACTACAAGGTTTTGCAAGGCACAGCAGATGACTGTACTCCTTGAGAACCTTGAGGAACACATTGTCGAGCTCTGGTTGGGTGACTAGGAAGCAGAACTATTATGTCATGTAAATGTCCTAAAAGGTTTAATGTTGAAGACTGTATTAAGCTCCACTCAACCTGATGATGTTATCCAGTCCGGGTAGGGAATAGATCAAGCTCCTGTGCCATCATTGTCTTCTGATAGCTTTAGTTATTATGTCTAACTAGCCAATGTAACCTGAACCTATTGCTATCATGTAATAAACAATATCTTGTTAAGACTCACTAATAGTTCATCCTTTATCATAGTTAATCAAATAGTTCCTTAGACAGGTTATAAAAAGGATTCTACCTCAACCTTTAACTGGTAGTGGTAAGTTCCACCACAAATCCAATGTGATGACCAATAGTTGACAGTATTGATTAAATGCCACAAGGTGACAACGGTGGAAAAATCTATTGGACATAGTAAAAATAAATTTCCGAGTACAAGTAAATTTACCCACTGTAAATACCTTGCCATTTTAAGAATACTCATCCATCAACAGCAGCAAGCATCTGAACAAACAGGTCGTCAGCAGAAATCGTGGAAGGAACAATCAGACAAAATCAGCATTCCAGGCAAAAACCTTCATGACAACTTGGTAAGAGTGCTAGAGAAATAATGTGAGCTGGTAAGAGCTAAAAAAATAGCTTGTGATATTTGTCAGTTATAGGATCCTAAAGGAATAAGAATCAGCAGTACTAATTCAAAGTTCAAAATCCATTTGCACAGTCTGACGTTTTCACTTCTTCTCGTTAAGAAACTAATTTTTCTTATTTGGGTATATATCCAACTTGCTAGCGTCCACATAGTTTACAGGCTGGAAACATTCTGATCTAAGCATCAGTGTCCGTGCTAGGGACCAAAAAAGGCACATGCAGTCCACAACTATAACAAAAGAATGCTACATCTGTAAAACTATAGGTAACTTTTAGAAGATTTGCTGAAGGAAATCAAGTTACAGAATAGCCAAGGTGATTGAAAGATGTTAATGCAATGGAACTACTATGTTAAGAACAAATAGTTCTTCAAAATTTACATCACAGGTAGACAAGATGGTTACCAAGGTGGTGCCTTGCTTGCCTTCATTGCTCACACCTTTGAGTCTAAGAGTTGGGACATCATGATGAGGTTATACAAAACATTGGTGAGGCTTCTTCTGGAGTACTCTGTACAGTTCTGGTCACCCTGTTATAGGAAGGATATTATTAAATTGGAGAGGGTTCAGAAAAAGTTTACCAGGATGTTGCCAGGAGTGGAGGGCCAGAGTTATAAAAATAGGCTGGATAGACTGGGACTCTTCACTGGAACTTACGAGCTTGAGGCGTGATCTCACAGAGGTTTATAAAATCATGAAGGGCACAAGATAAGATGAATAGCAAAGGTTTTTTTTCCCAAAGGTGAGGAGTTCAAAATTAGGGGCATATTTTTAAAGTGAAGGAAGGAAGATTTAAAATGGCCATGAGGGACAAATGTTTACACAGAGTGGTTAGTGTGTGGAATCATAGATTCCCTACAATGTGGGAGCAGGCCTTTCTGCCCATTAAGTCCAAACTGACACTCCAAAAAGCCTCCCACCCAGATCCATTCCCCTACTCTATCACTGTAAGTCTGTATTTCTCATGTCTAATTGAAAATATATAAGTAATCCACAATCAATCATTCTTGGCTTTGAGAGTGCACACAGGCCTTGACTTCCAACAAAAGGTGTTCAATTGGTTCCTCAAAAACAAGCAGTCAAGGAATAAGCCATTGCTGATCAACCAGCTATACATCAACCATTAAGAGATTGAACTGGGCTTTCTAGACTCAGAGAGAAAGCAAAAAGAAGAAAGAATCTATTGAGATCCCCTTTGATTGCTAAAAATAAATTATTCATATAGCAAAAAGAACCAGCAGCTAGCAAAAGGCTGAAGCAAACTCAGCAAGAACTAAAGTGCGATCAAGATTGTGCTACCATTCACTGGCCTTTTGTTGAAGGATGGCCAGACCAAATATCCACTGAGTTAGCAGAGAACATATAGTGTGAGCATTGACAACATGTTAAAATCATTGGCGACTTAGTAGCATATGATAGAAGATTAGTTAAAAGATGATCATTAATATAAATGATTTGGATGTAAGCATAAGAGATATAGTTAGTAAGTTTGCAGATGACACCAAAATTGGAGGTGTAGTGGACAGCGAAGAAAGTTACCTCAGATTACAACAGGATCTGGACCAGACGGGCCAATGGACTGAGAAGTGGCAGATGGAGTTTAATTCAAATAAATGTGAGGTGCTGCATTTTGGGAAAGCAAGTCTTAGCAGGATTTACACAGTTAACGATAAGGTCCTAAGGAGTGTTGCTGAACAAAGATACCTTGGACTGCAGGTTCATAGCTCCTTCAAAGTAGAGTCGCAGGTAGATAGGATAGTGAAGCGTTTGGTATGTTTTCCTTTATTGGTTAGAGTATTGAGTACAGGAGTTGGGAGGTCATGTTGCGGCTGAACAGGACATTGGTCAGGCCACTGTTGGAATATTGCATGTGATTCTGGTCTCTTTCCTATCGGAAAGATGTTGTGAAACTTGAAAGGGTTCAGAAAAGATTTACAAGGAAGTTGCCAGGGTTGGAGGATTTGAGTTATAGGGAGAGGCTGTTTTCCCTGAAGCTTTGGAGGCTGAGGAGTGACCTTATAGAGGTTTAAAAAGTTATGAGGGGCTTGGATAGGAAAAATAGACAAAGTATTTTCGCTGGGGTGGGGGAGTCCAGACCTAGAGGGCAGAGTCATAGAGATATAAAGCATGGAAACAGACCCTTCGGACAAACCGGCCAAGCCGACAAGATATCCCAACCCAATCTAGTCCCACCTGCCAGCACCCTGCCCATATCCCTCCAAACCCTTCCTATTCATATACCCATCCAAATGCCTCTTAAATGCTGCAATTGTATCAGCCTCCACTACTTCCTCTGGCAGCTCATTCCATACATATACCATCCTCTGCGTGAAAAAGTTGCCCGTTTGGTCTCTTTTATATCTTTCTCCTCTCACCCTAAACCTATGCCCTCTAGTTCTGGACTCCCCAACCTCAGGGAAAAGTCTTTGCCTATTTACCCAATCCATGTCCCTCATAATTTTGTAATCCTTTATTAGGTCACCCCTCGGCCTCCGACGCTCCAGGGAAAACAGCCCCAGCCTGTTCAGCCTCTTCCTATAGCTCAAATCCTCCAACCTTGGCAACATCCTCTTAAGTCTTTTCTGAACCCTTTCAAGTTTCACATCTTTCCGATAGGAAGAAGACGAGAATTGCACACAATATTCCAACAGTGGTCTAATCAATGTCCTGTACAGCCGCAGCATGACCTCCCAACTCCTGGACTCAATACTCTGACCAATAAAGGAAAGCATACCAAACACCTTCTTCACTATCCTATCTACCTGCGATTCTACTTTCAAAGAGCTATGAACTTGCACTCCAAGGTCTCTTTGTTCAGCAACACTCCCTTGAATCTTACTATTAAATGTATAAGTCCTGCTAAGATTTGCTTTCCCAAAATGCATCACCTCGCATTAAACTCCATCTGCCACTTCTCAGCCCATTGGCCCATCTGGTCCAGATCCTGTTGAAATCTGAGGTAACCCTCTTCACTGTCCACTACACCTCCAATTTTGGTGTCATCTGAAAACTTACTAACTGTACCTCTTATGCTCACATCCAAATCATGTATGTAAATGACATAAAGTAGAGGTCCCAGTACCGATCTTGTGGCACTCCACTGGTCACAGGCCTCCAGTCTGAAAAACAACCCTCCAACACCACCCTCTGTCTTCTCCTTTGAGCCAGTTCTGTATTCAAATGGCTAGTTCTCCCTGTATTACATGAGATCTAACCTTGCTCATCAGTCTCCCATGGGGAACCTTGTCGAACACCTAACTGAAGTCCATATAGTTCACATCTACAGCTCTGCCCTCATCAACCTTCTTTGTTACTTCTTCAAAAAACCCAATCAAGTTTGTGAGACATGATTTCCCACGCACAAAGCCATGTTGACTATCCCTAATCAGTCCTTGCCTTTCCAAATACATGTACATTCCGTCCCTCAGGATTCCCTCCAACAACCTGTCCACCACTGAGGTCAGGCTCACTGGTGTATAGTTCCCTGGCTTGTCCTTACCACCCTTCTTAAACAGTGGCACTATGTTTGCCAACCTCCAGTCTTCCGACACCCCACCTGTGACTATCGATGATACAAATATCTCAGCAAGAGGCAATCACTTCTCTAGCTTCCCACAGAGTTCTCGGGTACACCTGATCACGTCCTGGGGATTTACCAACCTTTAACCATTTCAAGACATCCAGCACTTCCTCCTCTGTAATCTGGACATTTTGCAAGATGTCACCATCTATTTCCCTACAGTCTATATCTTCCATATCCTTTTCCACAGTAAATACTGATGCAAAATATTCATTTAGTATCTCCCCCATTTTCTGTGGCTCCACACAAATGCCGCCTTTCTGATCTTTGAGGGGCCCTATTCTTTCCCTAGTTACCCTTTTGTCCTTAATATATTTGTAAACCCCCTTTGAATTCTCCTTAATTCTATTTGCCAAAGCTATCTCGCGTCCCCATTTTGCCCTCCTGATTTTCCTCTCAAGTATACTCCTACTTTCTTTATACTTTTCTAAGGAGTCACTCAATCTATCCTGTCTCTACCTGACATATGCTTCCTTCTTTTTCTTAACCAAACCCTCAATTTCTTTAGTCATCCAGCATTCCCTACAGTTACCAGCCTTCCCTTTCACCCTGACAGGAATATACTTTCTCTGGATTCTTGTTATCTCATTTCTGAAGGTTTCCCATTTTCCAGCCGTCCCTTTACCTGTGAACATCTGCCTCCAATCAGCTTTTGAAAGTTCTTGCCTAATACCGTCAAAATTGGCCATTCTCCAATTTAGAACTTCAACTTTTAGATCTGGTCTATCCTTTTCCATCACTATTTTAAAACGAATAGAATTATGGTCACTGGCCCCAAAGTGCTCCCCCACTGACACCCCAGTCACCTGCTCTGCCTTATTTCCCAAGAGTAGGTCAAGTTTTGCACCTTCTCTAGTAGGTAGAGGTTTAGGGTGAGAGGGGGAAGATATAAAAGAGACCTAAAGGGCAACTTTTTCATGCAGAGGGTGTATGTGTATGGACTGAGCTACCAGAGGAAGTGGTGGAGGTTAGTACAATTGCAACATTTAAATGGCATTTGGATGGGTATATGAATAGGAAAGGTTTGGAGGGACATGTGCCAGGTGCTGGCAGATGGGACTAGATTGGGTTGGGATATCTGGTTGGCATGGACGGGTTGGACCAAAGGGTCTGTTTCTGTGCTGTACATCTCTATGATTCTAAGACTCTATAAATTGTTCTGGAAAGGACACACTGAGGCCACTTAGGTATTACCAGATGTACAGCCTGAGCTCAGGCTGTGGTGACATCATCTCAAGAGAATTTTAATATCTCATGTATCATTATGAATTCTGTGCCTGTACAGGATTTTCACTTGGAATACATTCTAATCAACACTGAAGAAAATTTAGGTGAGGGAAACCAGCAATGTTTTTGAGAACATGCAGATGAGGGAAGAAAAAGAATATTCAATACAACCCATTTGAGCTCATTGAGGAAGGTTTACCTGAAGTTGTTCAAACAGCAAAATAAAATTGTCAACAAATTGATTCAGCAGATTTGAGGTTGACATCAGATGACTGGACAACAGAAGTACAAGAGGAATTTTTCAATCCTTTATCTTCTTCAGAAGAATTATCATGCCAGTGACAGAGATAATGTTAAGTAGGCAGCAAACCTCCACTAACAAGTCTGCTGATGTGAAGATGTCATATTCAGCTGGAAGGTATCTACAGCGGATGAATGAGATGTCCAGCCGACACAACATGTTAAAAAGCTTACATACTTTAACAAAGATGTATCAGGAGATTAAAAACGAAGATTTGTTTGCACAAATGAAGCTGAGTGGCATAGGACTCAATGAAAGCCAGACCAATGTCCATAATTCAGGACGTGATTAAGTAGAAAGTATCTTGGTCACAAATCCAGGACACTTTAAAAAAGATAAAGTACTTGCTTCCACGGAGCAGTGGTCTTCCTTGATGGACATTCACATGTTTATGGGGAAACTACTTCCTCTCTTATCCTTCCTGGAGTTAACCCATCTATGTGACTGTATCTGAGACTTTCCCCCTTCCTATAACTGCCATCCATCACATACTGTTGCTGTTGCAAATTCCTCATCGCTTCTATCAACTCTCCAACCGATCCACTCGATCTGATAAGATTCGCATCCAACAGCATTTATGGCAGATATAATCCGCAGTAACCCTTAAACTCTCCTTAAACTCCCACATCTGACAAGAAGTACATATCACTGCAAAGGCCATTTTTGCTCCTTCACAATCTACAGACCCAGAAAATAACACCGTCTTATTCCTCTACAAACACTGCCCCAGGTTAAATTAATAGCTATGGCTTATATTTTAAATTTAATCAAGAGACTTATCTCCAAAAACATAATCAAGAAAAACCCACTGTACTCACTAATACAGCCTTTCTCTTGGACAGACTTAAAACAACAATTAACTTATCTGATTCTGTGCTGTGAACTTTGCCCAACCTTTCCTCCAAGATTAGTTGTGAATTTCACTGTTTGTTAATTTTCCCAGGTACACTCTGATGTCCAGCGATACACAAAATCAAACAGCAAAAGCAGTAACTATGCAGGTTCTCTCTCTCTCTCTCTCTCTTTCCTGCACTGTACTCACCATGTGCTTCCTTTGTCTGCTCTTCTCCCTTTTAAAACTGCTGTTGTTTTGACTTTTTTTTCCAAAGAGCCAAAACAATGCAACAGCATATAAAACAGTCATTGCTGCTCCTAGAATTCGAGGAAATCACTCCCAACACCTAAAATACCTCAAAAAAAAAGCAGCTCTTACAGCCAGAAATTTTTCCCGTCCTCCATCTTGGATTACCCAGAATCTGTGGGAATCTCTGTGGGAAGCTAGAGAAGTGATTGCTGAGCCTCTTACTGAGATATTTGTATCATCGATAGTCACAGATGAGGTGCCGGAAGACTGGAGGTTGGCAAATGTGGTGCCACTGTTTAAGAAGGGTGGTAAAGACAAGCCAGGGAACTATAGGCCGGTGAGCCTGACCTCGGTGGTGGGCAACTTGTTGGAGGGAATCCTGAGGGACAGGATGTACATGTATTTGGAAAGGCAAGGACTGATTCGGAATAGTCAACATGGCTTTGTGCATGGGAAATCATGTCTCACAAACTTGATTGGGTTTTTTGATGAAGTAACAAATAAGATTGATGAGGGCAGAGCAGGAGATGTGATCTATATGGACTTCAGTAAGGCATTTGACAAGGTTCCCCATGGGAGACTGATGAGCAAGGTTAGATCTCATGGAATACAGGGAGAACTAGCCATTTGAATACAGAACTGGCTCAAAGGTAGAAGGCAGAGGGTGGTGTTGGAGGGTTGTTTTTCAGACTGGAGGCCTGTGACCAGTGGAGTGCCACAAGGATCAGTGCTGGGCCCTCTACTTTTGGTCATTTACATAAATGATTTAGATCCGAGCGTAAGAGGTACAGTTAATAAGTTTGCAGATGTCACCAAAATTTGAGGTGTAGTGGCAAAGAGGGTTACCTCAGATTACAACAGGATCTGGACCAGATGGGCCAGCGGGCTGAGAAATGGCAGATGGATTTTAATTCAGATAAATGTGAGGTGATGCATTTTGGGAAAGCAAACCTTAGCAGGACTTATACAGTTAATGGTAAGGTCCTAGGGAGTGATTTACAAGGATGTTGCCAGGGTTGGAGGATCTGAGCCACAGAGAGAGGCTGAACAGGCTGGGGCTGTTTTCCCTAGAGTGTTGGAGGCTGAGGGGTGACCTTATAGAGGTTTACAAAATTATGAGGGACATGGATAGGATAAATAGACAAAGTCTTTTCCCTGGGCTCGGAGAGTCCAGAACTAGAGGGCATAGGTTTAGGGTGATAGGGGAAAGATATAAAAGATATATAAGGGGCAATGTTTTCACGCAGAGGGTGGTACATGTATGGAATGAGCTACCAGAAGATGTGGTGGAGGCTGGTACAATTACAACATTTAAGAGGCATTTGGATGGGTATATGAATAGGAAGGGTATGGATGGATATGAGCCAGGTGCTGGCAGGTGGGACTAGATTGGGTTGGGATATCTGGTCGGCATGGACGGGTTGGACCAAAGGGTCTGTTTCCATGCTGTATATCTCTATGACTCTATGACTCTAACTACTTGAGTTAGCTGGGAAATATTCTTTGCAAAGGAAATTCAGACGTTTATGGGTCCTACAGATAAACTAATTGACTATTTACTGAGTTCCGAAGGAGCAACAACCTCCACAAAAGACATTCAGGTGATGATTGATCTGTCTGCAGATAAATTATTTACAGACAAATCCTTGTCAAGACCAGATGCAAGGGCAACAGTCCTCAAGCTAAAGATCTCACGATCTCCCAAGTCCGAAGACAATACATTCTGAAAGAATTTTGAAACTCCCAGACCACCCAAATGTGTGAATTTAGAGACTTGAGGAGAGATGGGATTGTGCCAAATGTAAATGTAGTTATATATCCAAATGTACAAATGTTGACATGGGGAGGTGGTGATGTAATGGTAAGCAGACGAGTAATCCAGAACCCCAGATTAATGTTCGAGGAAAATGGTTTTGAACTGGAGCTGCAATCATTTTTTTTTAAATGTCTGGATTGAATAGCCTAATGGTGACCATGTAACCACTGTTGGTTGTCATAGAAACCCATCTGCTTCATTAATGTCCTTTCAGGAAGGAAATCTGCTGTTCTTATCTGGTCTAGTCTTCATGTGGTTCCAGACCCACAGCAATGTTGTTGATTCTTAACTGCCCTATGGGTAATCAGGAATGGGCAGCAAATGCTGGCCCAGCTAATGATGTCCATATCCCATGAATGAATTAAAATAAAATCTTGTGGGGAGATGTTGTATAAGTTAACAGTTCTGAAAGATATAATGTTGAAGACTGCATTAAGCTCTACCATTTTGATTATGTCTCACAGTTTTATGCCCTCTAGAACCTGAGAAGATATAGATATTCAAAGTCCCTGAGTTTTATTGCCACCAGTTCTCTCCCATTCCAAAGGGTTCGCAGCTATCCTGAAGGAGAGCACACAGGTCAGTAACTACCTCCCCAGATATCCTCAGATATCAGTGGTAATGTATGTCTGATTACTGCAGGTAACTTAGGCAGTAGACTTTATGGTATGCCATTTCTCATCAGCACACTGAATCCTAGTTGCCTCCAGTCTGACTGACCCCAGTATCTGGTGCTGTCAATTGCTGACCTCCTGGCAGCTGTTGTGCAAGGTCAAGTACCCTCCTTCATTTTTGCCACTCCTCCTCCATCTGAGGTCCCAGGAACACAACTGGGAGGACAAGATCCAACAGAGATTCCCAGAAATTTAAACAAGAGGGCAGAACATAGAGGTTTACCAACTGTAATGAAATGTATTCCTAGAGGTTTCAGCACATGACTTACCCCTGCTATGCAGCCAATGTATCCATACTAAGACATAGCCAGCCTATCTTTGCAAATTGGAAATTAAAAATATTCATTGTCCAATGGGCTGTCAACCAAATAATCTTTGTCTACAGACTAACCCAAGTCAAGACCAGATGCAAAGGCCACCCATGTCTGAAGTTTCATTTTTTATTTAAATCTAGTAAAGGTAAATATTCAAACAAAACAAAAATATTTACTGCCTAGATGATTGTTCTTCAAAGTTATACAAAGCAATGTCCCGAAGATTGATATTTAATTCCTGGAGAATCCAAGTAAATCCTGGAAGGTTAGAAACCCAATTCACTGATGACCTAGCTAAGAGCCAATGGAGTTTATCCTAGTCTTTTAGGTGAAAGTGGGTACTGCGGATGCTGGAGATTAGAGTCGTGCCAGAAAAGCACAGCAGGTCAGGCAGCATCCAAAGAGCTGGAAAATAGATGTTTCGGGGAAAAGCCCTACATCAGGAATTTATCCTAGTCTTTCTCTAGCTGGTCTTGCTCTCAGTGACTCTAGACCTCCACTCAATGTCCCAGACCTTCTTTAATCAACTATAAACTGCCTTCAAACCTTCTCTCAGTCACACTCACCCCTCCCTTGGTAACCATCCCTTGGTCACCATCAACCTGCTCCATGATGGTTTTCAAACTCCTTTCTCTTCTTCCAGCAAACACTTAATAATGGCAGTTTGCTCCAATTGTTATACTTGCCATCATGAAGACTGCCTCACTTGTTCCCCACCAGCTCTAAATTGTGCAGAAAAGCGAAGCTCTACATTTCCTGTGTGTTTCTGATGTCATCATTTGTATTTCATTTCATCGCACAATCTTCTGTTCCATGCAAATCTGTTCTATTAGCTTCCTGCAATGTGCTGCTAGCATTATGTTCCCCTTTGCAACACAATGCTAGGAGGACTCAGAACCTTTGTCTCCATGAAGGAAACTTGAAACCTTGTTCTTGCTCAATTCAATTACTCCATCCGGCTTTCACCTGTCCCAAAGCCAGCATTGAGATTCTCTCTAAGTGTACTCAAATTTCGATGGAGGCTGGTGAAGTAAATGGGCTAACATACATAATGAATTTTCATTTAAAGTCATGTACACTCCTCCTTTTTGATTTAATACTTTGGTTTTATGTTATTTATAATCAATCAGCAAAATGTATTTAGGAAGGAGAAAGTAGAATTTGTCAAAGCAGAGCAATTTTCTTACTGCACAAGCTCAAGAGCTTAATGGATGTGACACCAACAGAGTATCCTGCCATCTGATATTAAAGGGTGTAATTGGAAAAGAACAAAGTCCAGGAATCTCCCAGCTTCCTTTATAAATGTGGACATATGGATTTGTAAAGTAAACATTTGAAAATAAATGCCAGTGAAGTACATTTTTTAATATGTTGCTAGCCAATTTTCTATTGTTCTATGGGTGGCACAGTGGCCCAGTGGTTAGCACTGCTGCCTCACAGCACCAGGAACCCTGGTTCAATTCTAGCCTCGGACAACTGTCCATGTGGAGTTTGCACATTCTTTCCTCTGTCTGCGTGGGTTTCCTTCCACAGTCCAAACATATGCAGGTTAGGTGAATTGTCTATGCTAAATTGCCTATAGTGTTCAGGAATGTGTAGGTGAGGTGCATTAGTCAGGGTAAATGTAGAGTATTAGGATAGGGGAATGGGTCTGGGTCGATTACTCTTTAGAGGGTTGGTGTGGATTTGTTGGGCTGAAGGGCCTGTTTCCACACTGTAGGGATCCTACGGAGAGTCAATGCTGAGTGTTATTTCTTAAAGCAAGGGTTAGAAGATGGGAAATACTTTGTCAAGAGCATGAATATAGATCAATTCCAATATCAAAGATATATGTGCTGTTCTTTTCTTTATGTCATATGTCACCTTTTGCATTATATATTCCTGCATGTGTATATACAATAGAATCTGAAGTGCAGCAGGCTCTGTATCAAAACAATAGTGTGATTTCATTAACAGTAAGGATGCATTCATTGTAGCTAGGGATTAAAGATTTACATTTAAAGATTAAAGATTTAAAGATTAAAGTAGTGTGTTTTTCAATACGGTTATCTTTGACATAAATTTATACATACTTAATATTGGATTTTTTGCATCAGCTGAAAACAGTGGAGATCAATGGGGTATGGGTGTTACAGCGCAAAGGTCAGTGAAACCAGCTAAGATGCACAATAAAGCATTCTAAATTATATGTTTGACTTAAAAGCTAAACTGAAATGTAAACTATTTGAAGACTAACCAGATGGCTAAAGCGAATTCAAAAACAATTAAGATGGCAACCAAACTGACACAAACAACTCAAAAAATTGCTGGACAATCATCTATGATTGCATAATCACTGCAAAGTTTACATGGGAACTTTTCATTTAAAAATGCATAGGAATTTACAATGGAGAACTTGATAACATGAAATACAACTGGCGTCAAGTTTTACATTTATATGGTGTATATTATTTCTCTGTACTTTTAAACTAGCCAAAAGTTGTGTTTAATTTGATTCACAGGACTTGTAACTTTAAGCAATATTCTGTTCAGCTAGACTGATTTTCTTTGGTACTAATGAAAAGTTGGAGGCAAGGTATAAGTGAACACACAATACAGTTTGTTTTTGAGTGAGGAAGCAAATTCTATCTAATAAGTATTTCAGTTGTATTTAGCAACAATGAAAGAACAGAAATAGCAAGGACAAGTTTAACATTTATTAACATCCACCAAACCTCAAACAGATCATTGTTCGTAGCAAACTGCCCAGCTTTCAGGACAACTCCATACAACCCTGTCACGGTGGGCGCTGCAAGACGTGTCAGAGTGTGGACCTGGATACCACCATTATGCATGGGGACACCTCCCTCCATGTACATGGCAGGTACTCATGCAACTCAGCCAACATTGTCTATCTCATACGCCGCAGGCCCTGATGCCCTGATGCATGGTACATTGGGGAAACCGAGCAAAGGCTATGGCAACAGATGACTAGGCACCACACAGCAATCAACAGACAGGACTGTTTCCTCTCAGTTGGAGAATACTTCTGCGGTCCGGGACATTCAACCTCGGTCCTTTGGGTGACTATCCTCCAAGGCGGACTTCGGGACAGGCTGCAGCGAAAAGTGGCCGAGGAGAGATGATAGCTAAATTCGGTACACATAGGGATGGCCTCAACCGGGACCTCGGGTTCATGTCACACTATAAGTGACCACTATTGCACTATACATACACACATACACACACACACACACACTCCTACAAACACACACACATACTCCTACATACACACACACACATACACACACACACACACACACACACTCTCCAACACACACACACACTCCAACACACAGGCATTCCTAAACACACACTCTCACAGACACACACACTTCCATTCTCACACATACACCCTCTCACAGGCCTAGACCCCTTTACATTCACACACACACATACACTGTCTCACAGACACTCATGCCCCCCCCCACCACCACCACCCCCACCCCCACATGCACACAAACACATATAAGTTTGTGGGGTGAATTTGTACAAGCAGAGTTACATCATACATTGCACAAAAACTTCATGAATCCATGTAAGATTCTGTAAATTCATTTTTTAGATGAGAATCAGTCTAAACATTATGGCACAGACAGCAGCACACAGAGGTGCTAATAGCCAATACATTATCTGGGCTGACACCAACTGTTAAAGTTCACTTGCAAATTAGATTAGATTAGATTAGATTTGATTACTTACAGTGTGGAAACAGGCCCTTCGGCCCAACAAGTCCACACCGACCCGCCGAAGCGCAACCCACCCATACCCCTACATTTACCCCTTACCTAACAATTTAGCATAGCCAATTCACCTTTGGACTGTGGGAGGAAACCGGAGCACCCGGAGGAAACCCACGCAGACACGGGGAGAATGTGCAAACTCCACACAGTCAGTCGCCTGAGTCGGGAATTGAACCCGGGTCTCAGGCGCTGTGAGACAGCAGTGCTAACCACTGTGCCAACGTGCTGCCCACTGCCACCGTGCCGCCCACTGCCACCGTGCCGCCTTCTTAATGTAACTTCTTAAATAGTTTTTGCGATTTACATTTGAAAGAAGAAAAACTAACATGGTAATTCTAACAGATGAGAGACTTAACAAACAATCAAGGTCTGAGCGAGTTTTAAGAAGATTTGTAGCTCAGGTTGAGGATCTGGATGTAGGTTTGCTCGCTGAGCTGGAAGGTTCATTTCCAGACGTTTCGTTGCCATACTAGGTAACATCTTCACTGCGCCTCCAGGCGAAGGTATTTTTTAATGTATAATTTTAGTTACATCACACTGTAAACTTTTGCTATAAATTCTGTGTCTTACAATTGTGTGCTCCACAACCACCTGATGAAGGAGCAGCGCTCTGAAAGCTAGTACTTCCAATTAAACCTGTGGACTATAACCTGGTGATGTGTGATTTTTAACTCAGTAATTAGAAGCAGTCTTGTCTTGATAAAACTTTGATGATTGCAATTGTTTTTATCACCTGAATATAATCAGTCTGATATTGGCAGCATGCAGTATTTGCTGCTGAATTTTTTGACTGCCAAATTTGCTGATTTTCAGCAGAGTGATGTCAAGTGAATTCTCTTCTGAAACCCTGTAAAATGTATTGCAGCAAGGACCTGCTCCAGAAGTGTGCCATAACACGTCTGATTAAGTTGATTACATATTAGATTCATAGAGATGTACAGCATAGAAGCAGACCCTTCAGTCCAACTCGTCCATGCTGACCAGATAATCTAACCTAATCTAATTCCATTTTCCAGCATTTGGCTCATATCCCTCTAAACCCTCCCTATTCATATACCCATCCAGATGTCTTTTAGATACTATAATTGTACCAGCCTCCACCACTTCATCTGGCAGCTCATTCCATACACGCACCAGTTGCCCCTTAGGTATTTTTTATATCTTTGCTCTCTCACCCTAAACTTATGTCCTCTAAGTCTGGACTCCCCCACCCCAGGGAAAAGATCTTGTCTATTTATCCTATCCATGCCCCTCATGTTTTTATAAACCTCTATAAGGTCACCCCTCAGCTGGCAATGCTCCAGGGTAAACAACCCCAGCCTATTCAGTCTCTCCCGAATGCTTGAACCCTCCAATCCTGGCAATATTCTTGTAAATCTTTTCTGAACCCTTTCAAGTTTCACAGCTTATATTTCGTGTTGCATAGCAGGGGCTTCTATGGTGCAGTGATAGTGTCCCACCTGCACTTCCCACTGGTGTGTCATAACATATCCAAACACACTGATTAAAAATAATTAATGTTGTACAGCAGAAGAAAGAAGGTGAAGTACAAACTGCAGAACCTGCTGGCACCATAGGTGTGGAGTTAGTTAGTGTGAATATGTTGTGAAGGTTTTGTCTGTGTCTTTAGCTGTGGGTGACATGGTCATAATCAATAAATTCCCTTTGAAAAAGCTCCTACATTGACGTGATGTGTGATGCACTCCTGAAAAACTAGGGAAATGTTAGAAAATGCAAAAATCTGGAAGTTAACAGCCTAATGGCCATGTATCTATTGTCAACTGTTGTAAAGTTCCATCTAGGTCACTGGTGTCCATTAGGGAAGGAAATGCATTCAATTTCTTCCTGGTATGGCACGTGACTCCAGAACTACAGCAATGTGCTTGGCTCTTAATCGTCCCGTTAAAATGGCCGTAGCAAGCCATTCAGTTTGAGTGGAAATTAGGAATGAGCATTAAATGCCAGTCCAGCCAGTGATGCCACATCTCATGCACAAACCAAAAAAGTCCCTCAAACCTTTCCACCATTCAACGGCTGCTTTGAGAAAATACTATCCTGCATCTTCAGCTGTGGCTTAGCTGGTAGCACTGTTATATCTGTGTCATTATGTTCCGGGTCAAAGTTCTGCTCCCAGGTTCAAGCACAAACATTGAATCTGGTCCAGTACTGTACTGAAGGAATGCTACACCAAGGAAATGCTGCAATAATGTGTCATCTTTCAGATTAAACTGGTGCCTTCTCAGGTGGTGTAAAGGATCCCATGGCACTATTGCAAAGAAGAGCTGGGCAATTATTCCAATTCGAGCCCATATTTGTCCTTCAATCATCATCCGAAAAGAAACAGATGAACTTTGTCATCATCACAACACTATTAGTGGGAGCTTGCCTTTTTTGTAAAAATGGCATCTTACATTACAACAGCATGTACTTTCAAAAAGTCATGCATTGCCTGTAAAGTACTTTGAGACATCTGGTGGTGGTGAAAAGTACTATATAAATGCATAACTTTCTTTTTGCATTTTTTAGGATTTGAAGCCATTAGCTCACTTGTTCCCAGCGCCTGAACAGTGTGGGCAACATTGAACCAGTTGGGAAAATATGGCAAAATTAGAAAAAATGAGATTCTCGACATTGAGAATGAAAATATCCGATTCTGCATGCAAGGTTTGAACAGCGAGATGAGAATCTCATTAGGGAGTAGGGAGAGGCCAATTTACATGTATTAACATCTCATTACCTATTCCCACCTCATTTTTATGCTGTTTGCTATTCTCCCACAGGTTGGAGAGAAACGAGACATCAGTAATTCCCAACTTGAAGGTCAGACTGGGTGGCTGTCAATTCCAGCTCACTGCTTGCTCCAATAGGACTTCCACCTTGGATGGCAACATTTAAAAGGCATTTGGATGGGTATATGAATAGGAAGGGTTTGGAGGGATATGGGTCGGGCATTGGCAGGTGGGACTAGATTGGGTTGGGATATCTGGTCGGCATGGATAGGTTGGACCGAAGGGTCTGTTTCCATGCTGTATATCCCTATTACTAAGACTCTATGGCATGTCCTAACTCCTCAGGATTGGCTTCATGGACAGTGACCAGCTGGACATGAGCATCAGACATACACCAGCCTCAGAGTTCATCTCTTCAATACAACAATTTGACAATACGGCCATTAATGCCTTTCATTGTAATGCTGCTCTTAGGCCGCTTTGAATGCAGGGACAGACACTCATTTCTGCGTCAGCGTAGGAAGAATTCACAACTGAAGGTCACCTCAGGATGGTACAGGAGGTCCACAGTCCATCCGTCCTCCATGCCATTCCCTTGAGATTTGTGAGATGCATCGCCATTGCAGACTGAGGACATCCCAGAACAAGGTCACTGAATAGAATCGTATACTGGAGCAGGACTTGCAATCCGAGGGGTGGGTGGCCATTTAATGCAATTGGCAGTTTCAAAGATTCACTGGAGATCTGTCTAGGAATACTCAATCCTCAAAACACAAAAGTATCAAAGCTGTTACTGATGCAAGATCACAGTATTTTGCCAGAAGCAAGTAAAGCTCTTTCTGTTTGTTTTTCTTATTCTTTCATAAAAGTTAACAATCTGACCTGTTTGAAAAGCCTTTCCAACACTGGATACTCCCACACTGAGATGTCATGGTACACCGGCTTTTTGGGAAAGAGTGGCACTCTCTTAAGTTGGATTCTATCGTGATGTGAGGTGAAGGATGGATAACCTGTGTAGCTTAATTCTTGCAACAGTACATACAATGACAGTTGACAAGACAGGTGATGATGCAAAAAGCAATACATTTGTGAATATGAGATTGCAATGAAGTGTCACCCATGCCACCTCTGTGCCCTCAAAAACTATTATTTTCCATCTCCCTCCCTCTACATGTAAGAACATAAGACCATTAGACATAGGAGCAGAAATTAGGCCATTCAGCCCATCGAGTCTGCTCCATCATTCAATCACGGCTGATAGGTTTCTCAACCCCATTATCCTGCTTTCTCCCCGTAACCCTTGATCTCCTTGACAATCAAGAACTTATCTATCCCCATCTTAAATACACTCAATGACCTGGTCTCCACAGTCTTCTGTGGCAATGAATTCCACCAATTCACCACTCTCTGGCTGAAGACATTTCTCCTTATCTCGGTTTTAAAAGGCTTTCCCTTTACACTAAGACTGTGCCCTTGGTTCCCCAACTCTCCTACCAATGGAAACATCTTCCCAACATCCATTCTATCCAGGCCATTCAGTATTCTGTGTGATTCAATTAGATTTCCCCCTCATCTTTCTAAACTCCATCAAGTGTAGACCCAGAGAACTCAAATGTTCCTCTTTTGTTTAGCTTTCCATTCTAGGGGCCATTCTCATGAACTCCTCTGAACACACTCCAGGGACTGCACATCCTTCCTGAGGTATGGTTCCCAAAACTGCACACAATTCTCCAAATGTGGTCTGATCAGAGCCTGATAGAGACTCAGGAGTACATCCATGCTTTTATATTCAAGTCCTCTCAAAATAAATGCCAACATTGCATTTGCCTTCTGAATTACTGACTCAACCTGCAAGTTTACTCTGAGACAATCCCAGATTAGAACTCCCAAGTCTCTTTGTACTTCAGACTTCTGTATTTTCTAACCATTTAAAAAATAGTCCATGCCTCTATGCTTCCTATGAAGGTGCATACTGTATTCCATCTGCCACTTCTTTGCTCACTCTCCAAACCTGTCCAAATCTTTCTGCAGTCTCCCCATCTCCTCAAAGATGCCTGTCCCTCCAGCTATCTTTGTATCATCTGCAAACTTAGCCAGAATGCCCTCAGTTTCTTCATCTAGATCATTAGTGTATAAAGTGAAAAGTTGTGGTCCCAACGCTGAGCCTTGCAGAACACCACTTGTCACCAGCTGCCATCCTGAGAAAGACCCTTCTATCCCCACCCTCTGCTTTCTGCCAGACAGCCAAGCTCCTATCCATGCTAGCACCTTGCCCCAGACACCTCGGGCCCTTATCTTACTCCTGTGTGGCACCTTGTCAAAGGCCTTCTTTAAGTCCAGCTAGATAACACCCATTGGCTCTCCTTGATCTAACATGCTCATTAATTCCTCAAAGAATTCTACCAGATTTGTCAGACGCAACCTCCCCTTGATAAAACCATGGTGACTTTGCCTTATTTTACCATAAACTTCCAAGTATTCAGAAAACTCATCCTTCACAATAGATTCCAGAATCTTATCCACAACTGACATTAGGCTAATTGGTCTGTAATTTCCATCTTTTGCCTTAATCCCTTTTTAAACAGGGGTGTCACATCAGTAATTTTCCAGTCCTCTGGGTCTCTCCCTGATTCTAGCAATTTCTGAAAGATCACCACTAACCCTACCACTATCTCTTCAGCTATCTCCCCTAAAAATCTGGAGTGTAATCCATCTGTCCAGGTGATTTATCCACTTTCAAGACATTCAGTTTTTCTAGCACCTTTTCCTTGGTAATGACAACCATATTTAACTCTCCTCTCACTCTCTTGAATTTGTGGGATATTACTCGTGTCTTCCACAATGAAGACTGATGTGAAACAATTATTCAGTTCCTCAGCTATTCCCTTGTTCCCCACTGCTATCTCTCCAGCATCATTTTCCAGCAACCCAATGTCCACTTTTGCATCTCTTTTGTCCTTTATATATCTAAAGAAACTCTTACAGTCTTCCTTTATATTACTGGCTAGCTTATCCTCATATTTAATCTCTCCCTCCTTATTCATTTTCTTGTTGGCCTCTGTTGGTCTTTGTAAACTTCCCAATCCTCTGGTTTTGCACCGCCCTTTGCAACACTATAAGCTTTCTCTTTTGGTTTTTGCTATCCCTGACTTGCCTAGTCAGCCATGATTGCCTCACCTTCCCTGTACCATGCTTCTTGCTCCTCAGGATGAATCTCTGCTGTGTATCCTGAATTATTACCAGAAACTCCTGCCATTGCTGTTCCATTGACAATTCTACCCAGTTCCTCCCTCATGCCTCTGTAGTTGCCTTTATTCAGCTGTAATGCTGTTACCTCTGATTCTATCTTCTCTCTCTTCAAATTGCAGAGTGTTTCCACACTGTAAGCAATCTAATCAAATCATCTAATCTAAATTCAACCATATTATGATCACTACCTCCTAAGGGTCCTTCACTTAAACTCCCTTGATCAAGTCTGCCTCTTGAACAGCACTAAATCCAGTATTGCCTGTTCTCTAGTGGGCCACATCACTAGATGCTTCAAAAGTGCATCTTGTAGACATTCCACAAGCTGCTTTTCTTGCGATCCACTACCAACCTGATTTTCCCAATCCACCTCTATATTGAAATCTCCCATGATCACTGTAGCTTTGCTATACATCTTTTCTACCTCCTAGTGTGTCTTGTGCCCGAGCTCCTGACTAGGATTGATGAGGGCAGAGCAGAAGATGTGATCGATATGGACTTCAGTAAGGTGTTCAACAAGGTTCCCCATGGGAGATTGATTAGCAAGGTTAGATCTCACGGAATACAGACAGAACTAGCCACTTGGATACAGAACTGGCTCAAAGGTAGAAGAGAGAGTGGTGGTGGAGGGTTGTTTTTCAGACTGGAGGCCTATGACCAGTGGAGTGCCACAAGGATCGGTGCTGGGTCCAATGCTTTTTGTCATTTATATAAATGATTTGGATGCGAACATAAGAGATACAGTTTGTAAGTTTGCAGATGACACCAAAATTGGAGGTGTAGTGGACAGCGAAGAGGGTTACCTCAGATTACAACAGGATCTGGACCAGATGGGCCAATGGGCTGAGAAGTGGCAGATGGAGTTTAAGTCAGATAAATGCAAGGTACTGCATTTTGGGAAAGCAAATCTTAGCAGGACTTATACACTTAATGGTAAGGTCCTAAGGAGTGTTGCTGAACAAAGAGACCTCGGACTGCAGGTTCATAGCTCCTTGAAAGTAGAGTTGCAGATAGATACGATAGTGAAGAAGGCATTTGGTATCCTTTCCTTTATTGGTTAGAGTATTGAGTACAGGAGTTGGGAGGTCATGTTGCGGCTGTACAGGGCATTGATTAGGCCACTGTTGGAATATTGCATGCAATTCTGGTCTACTTCCTATTGGAAAGATGTTGTGAAATTTGAAAGGGTTCAGAAAAGATTTACAAGGATGTTGCCAAGGTTGGACGATTTGAGCTATAGGGAGAGGCTGACGAGGCTGGGGCTGTTTTCCCTGGAGTGACGGAGGCTGAGGGGTGACCTTGTAGAGCTTTACAAAATTATGAGGGGCATGGATAGGATAAATATACAAAGTCTTTTCCCTGGGGTCGGGGAGTCCAGAACTAGAGGGCATAGGTTTAGGGTGAGAGCTGAAAGATATAATAGAGACCTATGGGGCAACTTTTTCATACACAGTGTGGTACATGTATGGAATGAGCTGCCAGAGGAAGTGGTGGAGGCTGGTACAATTGCAACATTTAAGAGGCATTTGGATGGATATATGAATTGGAAGGGTTTGGAGGGATATGGGCTGGGTGCTGGCAGGTCGGACTAGATTGGGTTGGGATATCTGGTCGGCATGGATGGGTTGGACTGAAGGGTCTGTTTCCATGCTGTACATCTCTATGACTCTACTACTTGGAGGACTGTACATAACACCAACTACGTCTTTTTTTACCTTTGTGATTCCTCAATTCTGCCCACACAGATTCTACACCATCTGACCTCACTTCTCTTCTTACTATTAATTTAGTTTCATTTCTTACTAATAAGGAAACCCCACCAGCTATGCTCACCTGCCCATCTTTTCGGTAGGATGTATATCCTTGAATATTCAGCTCCAATCCTGATCTCCTTGCAGCCACATCTCCTTGATGCCCACCATATCATATCTACTAATTTCGATCTGTGCCACAAGTACATTTATCTTATTCCTTATACTTATGCATCCAGATATAACAACTGCAGTCATGTATTAATCGTCCCTCTTCTCGTTGTCACTCAATTGTCCAGTGTGCTTGAAGTTTGATTGCTAACCCTTTCTATACGCTCTGTCCTTTCATGCCTGTGCTAGAGACTTTAATAACCTCTCCTGAGTTCTGCACACCAACATCCCCCTTTAATCGGGTTTTCTAATAAAGTACTATAAAAGGCTACTCGTGGCTGGCGATCCAAGTCTAAGAACGTCCCAGCAGTAGCGAGCATTTAGGAGTGGCACGGTGGCACAATGGTTAGCACTGCTACCTCACAGCGCCAGATACCCGGGTTCAATTCCCACCTCAGGCGACTGTCTGGGTGGAGTTTGCACATTCTCCCCATGTCGGCGTGGGTTTCCTCCGGGTGCTCCGGTTTCCTCCTACAATCCAAAAATGTGCAGGTTAGGTGAATTGACCATGCTAAATTGCCCACAGTGTTAGGTGAAGGGGTAAATGTGGGGGAATGGGTCTGGGTGGGTTGCTCTTTGGAGGGTCGGTGTGGGCTTGTTGGGCCGAAGGGCCTGTTTCCACACTGTAGGGAATCTAATCTACTGTTGAGCACACGAGAGTGTGAATTAGTGCTACAGAGGTGTAGTGCACACATAAAGAGGCAAACTGAAAAGTATTACAGAAGGCAATTTACTAGAGCTGACAGAGAGAAACCTTCCATGAAACTCCCCAAAATTGACCCTTAGCAGATTTTTGGTAACATTCAACCCTGTGTCACCTATGCTGTAAGTAAAAATCCTACCACTGTCACAAAAAAGCAAGCTATTCAGTCAATTGCATCCCCATGCTCAAAACCACCAACCTTTCAGCTAATAGTGAAATGTACTGCCCCGTTGCTATAGATAGAGTGTGAAACAATCTGTTTGATTGCAGCCAGGCATCTCGGACTCTAAGATATAGTCTAAAATTAGGACCGGACTTTCATCTAAACATCGTGCGTGGAATTTGCTACCTGGTTTAGTGGTGAAGGTAGAGACCCTAAATTATGTTTGTTGGGTTTGTCTACTGTATTCAAGGAGAATTTAATGGAAATTGTGCACAATATGTGGTTTGTTTTGTTTGTAAATTAATACAGTCAAAAGTCGCCACTGTTTGGATCTTTTAAATATATGGCATTAAAAGGAGCTGAGAGGCTAAAAGGAGACGGTTCGAGAAGGAAGCATGTGCCAAAACATAAAAGAAAAGCTGAATTTGTAATATGGTAAGATAAACTCTGTCAACTTAAAAAAGAGGTTAGAACTAAATCAGAACATGTGAGGGCATCTGGGTGTTTTTGGGATTGACAAGATGGACCGATATCTCTCTTCAGCATTGTGTCATTTCTACAGTTCTATGGTACAAGGGATGACAGAAGTCTCAAATTCCAACTGCAAATAACACACAATGCTAAATCGTTTGTCAATTTTAACTCTAAAGTTGATTATTCTTTCTTAATCAAAGCCATTATGGGATATGGAGTGAAGGTGGTTATGTGAACGAGACCACAGATAAACCATACTCTCACTGGGAGGTGGAACAGACTCAAGTGTGTGCATGGTCTACTTTTGTTCCAACTTATCCCTTCCCATGGAGCATTCATATCATTCTCATCAATCTGTGGTTTTCCTCAAAGAATTGATGGATTTGTAGATTAATTCTTAGAAATAAAACTGAAATTCATGATTCTGTTGTCCATTTGATAATACTTCTGTGCTGAATTCAAAATTCACCAGAATGTTAAGCATCACACAAACCTTACTAGGCTGTTATCAAACATTTCCTGATTACACAGGGCACTGAAAAACAATGACCTTAAACAGATATAATCACAGAGTACAGTTTTTAAAACAATTGGTGAAAATACCAGAATTCTATGGAATGAAAACAAAAAATGAATTACTTACTTGTAAATCAGTGACCTTAATCATATGAAAGCTTTCAACCACGAGAGCAGAATGAGCTTCCAATCAAGTTCACTGAGAAGTACTTTCACTGTTTTGTTTAACCTTATGATGAAAGAGACCAGTTGGGCTTGCAAGGCACTGTGAATTTCTGGAAATGATTCAGTCATATAAACCACCATCAAATATTCCATATCTATTTGGCACCACGTGCACAACTGTTCACCACAGACCTTCCTTTGGAAATGAGCCTGAACTTTATTGTTGTGTTGACATCACAGGATCGTATTCAAACAAACAATGAGTTCATAAATTCAGAAAATACAGATTTGTTGATCTTCCCAATTTTTTTCTGTATTTTATGAAAGAATAAATCTCATAACTTGACTCCCCTTCTTGATGGCATTGCAAGTTCAGAATGTGGATTCATAATCATTCCTACTGCAAAGCATAAATTTCTTGCACTTTTATTTCACGAAGTTACTATTTTACCAAAACTCTAGGAACAACATTGAAATTGTGCATAATTGCATCAAGAGATTTTTCCATTTATGTTCATTCTCTCAACAAGTTCACATGGCAGACTGGATAGGGCCACATTTGGCAGTTCATTTAAAAAACAATGAGCCAATTCCATCAGATTTATCAGAGAAGTTCAATGTTGAGCTTTATTTCTATAATATAACAGAGTGAACAACAAATCACTTCATTTTCACCAGTTTTGAGTATGGTGTGTCAGTAAGTATTCTTAAAAATGAGAGATTTTTTGACATGCCACTTAGGTTTTTTGCTTCATGTCACATATCCACTATTCCTTCGTTCAACTGAATGTTGTCCTTGCTGCCAATTTCATCCATATCAGTTCTCAACCAGGAAAACGACATGCTTTATAAAGAAGCAGATTCTTGCTGTGCATGTAACTTGCAAATTTGCAGCATTGACATCGTTAGCACCCAAAATGCCATCATCTTTGACCTCTTTTTTTTTGAAGTGGTGATATTACACCTCCTTGCTTTGACTGATCCTCAGATAATAATTGACTTGCTTTTTACTTACTTTGAGAATCTTAATTGGAACTAGCAAAGTCCAGTTTGTTTAAAGAAGTCACAGATTTATCCATTAGCAATCTAAGCAATGCTTAGACTGTAAACAAATTATTTTTACAAAATACAACTTGTTAGAAAACAGAGCAATATATATATATGTATGGAATAACTGAGATCTTCATATCTTATGAAACATAAGTGTGCTTGGTGTGAAAAAATCTAAATTTAATGTCTCCGTGACTCTCATGTACAAATGATCTCATTAATTTCATTTCCAGGTGCTTTCAATGACAAAGAGAACTGGTTTATTGATTTGTGAAAACATTGAATTAAATATATCAGTTTAATCTTCACAAGCAGCATTTGCTTTTCCTCTCATATAGACCTTACCATTTGTGTTTTGTTGGGCTTGTCTACTGTATTGATGAAGAATTTGATGGAAATTGTGCACAACATGTGGTCTGCTTTGTTTGCAAATGAATATAGTGAAAAGGCCCCACAGCTTGGAGCTTTTACATATAAGGGGTTTAAAGGAGATGAGAGACTAACAGGTTCTATAAGGAAACCTCTGCCAAAATGTAAAGGAAAGCTGAATTCATAATATGGGAAGATAAACTCTTCTCAATAAAAGAGCTCTGAGTTAAAACAGACCATTTTCACTAAGGGTGAATGAAAACAGAATTTCAAAAGTAAGCTTTCAGTTGTTTCAAATGTTTGTGCCACTTGATATTATCTAATATTTTGTATTCTGTAGCATGGTGGGACATAATATTTGAACTAAGAAATATTTAGTTGTTTGTGAGAGAATTATTAGCTCCTCAGCAGAACACCTCTCCAAGGAGATAGTTTAGATAAAGGGTGACTTACCCTGGACACATACCTGCTTAAACAATCATTGCTTGGCGATTGATAGAGAAAAGGCAGTACCAAAAAAATCCCCAAACTTAATACAGTGGCAAGAAAATAAACATTTAAAATATAAGGTAACCTGTCAATTATGACTATACAATAAATGAAAGTAAAATACGCTTAATTATTGGCTGGCATTCAAAAGTATCATAAGTTACTAAATAGCATGTGATATATAACTGAAAATAAAGTTATGAATGCTGGCTTGTTAACTTTAGCAAATCTTTTACATTTTAATGTATGACAGAAAGAATGCAATTTAAATGTTTGTTAGACAGCCAAAGCATCTGAAATATGTTACATTGTTTATTTGTAAATTAAAAATTTATTTTCAAAATTTCAGAACTTTTGATGCATGTGTTCAAGTTGTTGTAACTTATGGTTTTAAGCTTTCCTTCTGTTGGTCTTTTAATTTGCATTTCCTAACCTTAGCTTTGAGAAGTCTACTGTTGGTGTTTATGCATTTTCTGCAGCTTTGTGGCAGACACATAGATCGAGTTATACCACCAGTAGATTTGACAGCAGAAACATGCATGGATGCCAGTCTCACAGAATGGAAAATGCAACCTTAGAAGCAATGCCTTGTCAAGGTCTCCAAAAACATAAAACAAGTCCAGAAATCCATTTTTGTTTCTGCATTTACCACCATCCTCTCCTAAAATCAATGATTCCCATGAGGAATAGTTCTGTCATTACAATCACCTCTTAGCACCCAAGATCCAAAAGTTGATATCTATGTGTAATCTTGAACAACTGATAGGGCGTTTTGCGGTGATATCAGGATGAATTTTGCCCGATCCTCAAATGAAAGCCACCCAACAATTTTTAGCAGGAAACACTGGATAGTAATAGCAGCAGAATGTGGCTGATTCTTTTCCTCCTCTCTGGCTTTGGCACTTTAATGCCAACTGCAATACCCCACACCATCGCAGCATCAAGCAACCAATCACACAGGATTGGAGTCAAGCCTGAAACTTTCTTTGTCTGTCAGACTTGTTGGTCTGGGAGCTATTGGAAAAGGGGAAATGCAACTTTAGACTCTGTCTTACTGGCAGATTTAGCACTGTTTATCCCTTGTGTCCTGGACTGCAAGAGACAGTGCAAGAACCTTGATGAGCAGATTTGGCAGGAAAGAATTGATCTAAAATGGTATACAATCATTAAAATTCAACAATTGTTTTGGAGCTTACCTTTGCCTGACTGCTGGTCAGAAACAGTCAATAGCATTCCTAGAGAGTTGATCCATTTTTGAATACCCAGGCATCAGCTGTTCAGATCCATACGATTAAGTATTTCAAAAGATACATGCAGACATGTGTGCACCTTCAGCTCCAGCTCACCTGAAGGCTTTATAGATTTTGACTTTGCCAATTCTCTCATATTCCATTATAGGTTGATCTGATTCCTTCCCTTCTGAAGATTTAAGAAGAAGAAATTATCAAAGACTTGTTTACAACTCTCATAGATTGATTTTTTTCATAATCTTCTATGTGAAAACAAAGAAATAAAGGCTGTGGAAAATAAAAACACAATTAAGCAAAACATAATTATGTGATCCAGGTCACAGTGACACATGTGCAGCCACTAGATAACACTGATTTAATGTGTTGTAGTTTAATAAGGCAGGAAAGGTATAAAGATCTCTGTGTGTAAAAGGTGAACAAGCCTTTTAATTAGCTGTTATTGTATCATTCTTTGATAATCTTTCCCCTTTCCTTTATATTGATTAATTATGAAAATCCACAACACAAAAGAAATTCCACAAAAGTCTTGTCAGTGTCTTCTTTAATAGGCTGGGAGAGCAATATAATCTGTCAGATCCAGAAAGAAGCTTCAAATATGCTAATGAACAATGATTAATGATGGGTTTCTATATTCTATAAATATGAGGACTCAATCTGCACCTGCAATTGGGCCCATGGTAAAAAAAATCTTTACAAAGCAATATTTAGCAAATCTCAATTATAAAGATTGTCATTCTCTTTAAAATACTGGTGGGTGTGTTTTTAAAGATCCATGGGCTCATCACACTTAATTTATAGCAGGCTGCTGAAACAGATCAACAATGAATCTGTTTAAATACAGAAGTTTTTTTGTTTAAAAAAATGTTGTTGGATTAATTTTGAGATAACCATTTGATTGTTCCTTTGCAGATCATCCTTTTGACTCCACATGTTTTTGCAGCGATCTGTAAAAACGTTTCATAAATTTTGAATCATTTGCAGTCAGGATCAAAATTTGTACAGGATAACTCCAATATATTCACAAACTTCAGAATAAACAACAACAAAATAATCTATAAATCAAATACTTAAGAATAGTGATGTTTTATTTAAGTAATGAATATTATTGTCATCTTTGATAGATGAACAGACAGTTATGCAACACTGATAGATGTTGTTAACTGTGTAGCATACATGTGAACCTATATCTGCTGTTTAAGTGAATTCACATAAGTTCAACCATTTCTAGTGTTATTGATAAATTAGGTACATATGAAACGTGAACCATAACTATATTAAGAAAAATAATTAAACAAACAGTATATTCAAGACAACTGCTGATTAAGTAAGGAAAAAGCAAAATAGAACTTAATAATGCTGAAGAAAAAAAAGTTACCTTTACCTTACAATGCATTAAGAAGTCTTAATTTAAAACCATTTTCTTGTGGTTAATGAATCACTGACTGTAAATGTTTGTGTAATAATATCATACCTCATTATATATTTACAGTTTTTATGTTGCCCTAAAGTGAGATAACTTCCGTGTTTTACTGAAAGTTGGAACAGAATTTCTGTAGAATTGGATTAAGTCTTTATATCACAGTTGGGGGTTGCTGCTTTTTGACATGGCTCCAGAGGTTCATAAACAACACATATAATTATGTCACTGCACATGTTTGTGTTAAATTAATCTTTCTTCCTTTCATTTCCAATTGATTGGGCTCTGACTCACCTCAGACAATGTGTATTAAAAAGGCAATATGTGAGCTGATTGTTGAAATTTCTGACAATAGTTAAAATTAACAATGCTTTGGCATGGATTGACATTTTTAAGGTCAAACCTGTTATGCAGGGATTTAAATATATTCCCAACAGCCTGTTGTTTTGATAGCAAAAAGACTGACACAACATGGCTCTCTTTCTCTCTCTCTCTAATGACATGAATTCCACGCTGCGTATTATCAAATGTTTTTTTTTCTTCTGTTAAACAAGTTTCTTTCAAAGAGAAAGTTTATTGTTTGACAATTTTTCACAAAATTTTTTAATCAAGTTGAATTTCTGACTAGATAGATCTTTTTCTGCTCTGATATAAAACAATACTTCCCTACCACTTCTCAGAAAACATATATCGCGTATCTTCTTGCAGAGAACAATTAACTAAAATTATAGTATTAATTTATTAAAATGCTGACTTTACCAACAACAGCAGTGGGAGACCTTTGACCCTTTGCTCTCTTGAAATGTAATGGAATTTTTTTTGTTAGATTTGTTTAGGACTGGTTGTACCTTGGATTTTAATATATAACTAAACATTCTTCACTATGTTCAACAGAGAGAATGAATTGGAACAAAACCAGGCCTGTTTGCTTTTCAGATCTTTGAGCCCTGATTTATCTAAAGTTTGAGCCTGGTTGGGTTCATTTTGAACCCCATGTAAGACAAAAGCAATGTGCTTTGTATTTAACTGCTGCACTATATTTATGTTACTGTCTGTATCCTTCTTTGTCATTTTTCTGAACACACTTTAAGTATTTTATCACAAAATAAAATTTTCTTTGATTTTCACGTGTGCCATTCACAAATGCTTAAAACTTCACATTTTTAAAAAGATCATTCTTTTGTCGCTTTTTTGTCTTACATGCTGTTTTGGAAACTGATTTTTTTAATGGTTTGTTCTCTGGTTCTTTTTTTGCCCCGTTTTTTACTTATTTTGTTTGTATTCCTTTCGAAAATAACAAATTCGTGTCTGCAAAGCTGAACACTTTAAAAACATTAAATATCGAACATATGGGTAAAAGTCCTTGAATTTTATTTGCAGCCAGTTTCTCTGAAATGTTTGTAAGAGTTCACAGTAGTTTGCTAAACAAGCATTGATACTACATTCTGTAATTACTGCTGTGCCTATATTTCCCACACAGCTTGAATAAACAGATATTCCTTTATAACTTTACGTTTTGAAATCTCCAGTTCCCATTGAATTGAGCACAATGTGCTTGTTAAGTAAATGATTATTATAAGTCATTGGAGACATATTCAATTGAATTAACCCCTTTGTGTGTGAAAAATGGGTTCCTTCATTTGCCTAAATTCTGCTTCTTTTGAGAATTTTTTCAAGCTTCAGCATTGACGATCCCCACATTAGCAAACTGTAACCTGAGAGCGGGGTCTTAGGAACAGCAGGACCCCTCTGGCCCCCATTGTTTTGCTAATCAAGATTATTGCCAGCATTGAAATGTGGAAGTATAGACTAGCTGACAAAATTTGTCAGCTTCCCATGAAACAATTATGGCTGGTTAGTGAGGGGTGCTGGCAAATATTAACATATAAATGAACTTTTTTAAAGATGTAGAGAAAACATAAACAAAAAACTCCAGGCTATATTCAGATGAGATAGTTCTTGGCTCTGCGTCTTGCCCTTTTAATCATGTGAGTGCTGCTGTTAAAATGGAATTTGTTCAAAACTACTTTTAAGCAATAAAGCAAAGAAGATTCACTCCCCTGCTGATAACAACAGGAGATTGATTACGCCTGCAAAGAGGGAATGATTTCATGAATGCAACTGCCAGACCTCCACAGCAGTGTGTTCTACAAGCTAGTTACACTTTATAGCATGGGTTTCTGATATAAAGTAGCAGAGTGGGACAGGAGCTGAAAGCTCAATAAATGCAGTCAGGTCAAAAGTGTCATTATTGTATCTCCCTAGTTCCAATGTGGGCCCCAGTAGGTACACCTCCTGTATTTAAAAGGAAGATTTACTAAATACGTAATGAATAAAACAGATCTTAGTATAAAAGATCATCTGTAAAATCCATTCTTACTCTTCGTGGTGAGGACAATAGACTCGCATATCTGAGAAATCTCCTTGTGCATTCTCAACAGATAATGATGCTAATGGCTTGGCCCCATTAAGTATTGGTGTTGTATAGATTAGTTCACAATGCTTTGTGAGCTCATACAATATTCTAGTGTCAATTGTCCTTTTTTTATTGAGTTTGCTAAAGATAGCCCAGTCTTTGCAAACCAACTCTCTGAGGTTAAATTTTATGAAGTTGGCTTGATTAGCATATCAAAGTGTTGATTTTTTTGTGAATGACTATAAAAGGAGAGGGAGAGCAGCAGCAATACTTCTTTTCATCTTTGGAGGCCAGGAAGGTCATTCTTGGTGAAAATGATCAGGACCCATCACTGCTCGTTGTTTGCCCAATACTACTTCAAAGGGATGAGCCAGGCCTGACAGCTTACTGTTTAAACGCCACTGAATAGATTACTTGGATGAGCGATGAAAATCTTCTGACACATTAATAATCTGACTGAGATTCTTCCTGATGCAGTTAACGTAAACAAACAGACACCCTAACAACATTCAAGTTTCGTTTCAAGGATAAATCTCTTCAATGGTGGATGAATGCTTTTTTAAACTGCAGATATCAACACATTTTCAGAACAAAAGCTATTAGCTAGGACAGTCTTATTGATTACTTGAAGGGTTACTTTTGGGCTTACCCTTTGAATAAAGAACATGAAAGAATTCAAAGATGGTCAGGTATTACTGCAATTATACATGTGACATGATTTGCTGAACCACTTTTGTTCTGGGAATGTTTTGCTGCACTTCATCATCCTAGTCAATATCTAATCTATCTTATCTTGTACAGTCACTGAATGATCAAAATAAAGGTCACATTGCAATAATATGCCTGAATCAAGGAAACACCTTACGTAACACAGCAAACCAATTACAATCATGACCTACTCCTGTAGTTATGTATAGTTGTCTAACACTCACCAGAAATCATATTTCACTCCACCTGTTTTCTTCCATAGACATGTCAAAAAGTGTGTTGCAGAATTCAAAGGTGACTGTTATTTATGATCTTGCATTAAATGTATTAATAAAACCAATGTCAGTCAAGTTGCTAGCCTTTTATGTTCAGTAGGTGTGTGAGTATGTATGAATCTAACATTGGTCACGGAGTCATAGAGTTGTACAGCACAGGAACAGAACCTTCAGTTGAACCAGTCCAATGCAAAACATAATCCGAAACGAAACCTGCTTGCTCCTGGCCCATATCCCTCCAAAACTTTCTATTCGAGTATCCATCCAAATGTCTTTTAATCATTGTACCCGCATCCACCACAGCCTCGGGAAGTTCATTCCACATGCGAACCACCCTCTGTGTTAAAGAATTTATATTCAACTAAGACACTGTTCTAAGATATAATGTTAGAGTTACTGGTCTGAACTGTTTCAGTTTTACTGGTTGACTATTCTTTTCTAAAAATTAGTTGTAGCACTTTTTAAAGACCTTATGAACCATTCCAGTATGATATCAATATGTCTACAGTTGTATAAACACAAAAGGAAAATAATTATCACAGACCACTTGGTCCCATTGATTCATATTGATTTCTCCCACCCACTGTCATTTTATTACTGAGCCTAAAATAGACTAGTTTTGTGGAATAATTCTTATTTTTCACTATATTCAGGGTAGGGTTAGAGGAAGCACTTGTCATGACAAGGTGCTTAACATATCATGCATGCCCAGTTCAGTCTGGGGTCATAACATTACTACTAAAAAAAGTGAACAATGAAGCATTTATTGTCTCCTATAAATGTGTCCTTCATGTAAAAGCAGTCACTATAGTGACCTCTGAAATGATGATTTAGCTTTTGGAATTATTTGTGCACAAGATGATTTACAGCCCTAAACTGGACCCATTAAGATGTTCATGAATATTCTGTCTGCATGCTTTTTGTGGATGGGTTCATTCAAATGATGGACAATTTGATTTCCTGTGTTAATGACCACGATTGATAATTTGATTGAAACTCTGATTAGCAACATTTCAAATTACGCAGACACTAAAAACATGCACTGGCATGTAGTGCTAAATCTGGGATAATATTAGTTTAGCTGTCAAAGTGGAAGTGGAAGAACACCTTACTTTTATCCCAAGGGCTAAGGCTGTCAAAAAAAATGCTAAAACTGGAAGGAATTTAGTCAAGGGGCAACATAACAGTGTGGAATATCATGATTTCATATCTACAAAAAGTTGACATTTCATAGTATCAAATTATGTGGAGGAGTGAACTGATGCAGTTAAGAAACAGACAGAGACTTGTGTAATCAGCCTTCATGTATTGCCAGTTTTGAATAATAACATTTATATGCCTCAACTTACCTCATCTGCCTGGCACAGCCAGGGCATAAATAACTGAGAACAATGGAATTACTATTACTCACTGGCTGAGCAAGAGCTACATCACTGTATTCTTTATAATTGGTGGCAAGAAGATTAATGTTTTGTTAAATATCAGAGTAAGGTCATGAGGGGACTTATAGGTCTGTCTAAACACCCAGTCTTCTGGTTCTTTACGGAAATGAAGTTGTAGCATTCCCTCTAATTATCATGTGCTTTTTTCAGATGGGCTCCATCCTGTCTGCTTTCATTCTAATGCTACAGGCAGACAGATATTTACAAGAACAGCCTGACAATAATAAGGAAACCTGTAATGAGACTAAGCTAATCTTATGCTAAAAACAGTTTCCTTGGGAAAATCATAAAGGATATTTTCTCTTATGTTATAATAACAGAGTAACAATGCCTTAAATATGTATTTTTGGTTTTGTAGAAGTTTGACATGTATGGAAAAATTATAGTCTTCAAACAGAAATGAGGAGATCAAAATCCCTTGACACCCTGTATTGCTATTAACTGGGTCAGTCATTACAGTTAAATCAGAAGTGATACCTGGAAGTTTGACTGAATCTATTACCACTCTTAAAAATTATAGATCTTATGCAAAGATAATCCTTTCTATCTACCTGTTCTATTTTTTTTCAGTGAGATGCTACAATTTTAACTGGCATGGATATTGTCTAACACTGACTGCAACAAGATATGTAGAGTGTGAGGTTTCTCAATGCAAGCCAAGAAAATCCTATTTTACCGCTAACACTGGAATTTTGAACCCTGCCAATCTGGAACAGGAGGACTTAAGCATGAAAATAATGTTCAATGTGTTTAACGCTCTCAGTACAATTATAGTCAAACGTGTAGTTGCTTAATCTTTTAGTTAAGAATGTACACTGCATTTAAGGGGAAACTGAAGTGTTTGCGGTAAAGATCTGATGTTCAGAAAAATACCCACATAATTTTCCTTTAAAATTCCATTGTGGAATTGTGTCACTGATAATGTGGGGAACTACATTTCATGTTGACTCCTGAACCATGGAAACCACACTGGAAGTCCATGGATTCGATCCACAGTTTGTGTTGAGAAAACAGATCTCAGTTTTGCCCCAGTGAGGTGAAAAATCAGTTCAGTTTCCATTTATATTCACTAACTAGGGAAGCCTCAAGGAAGGTGACTGTGTGCGTGGGATGATGGGGGTGTGTGCATGTGTTTGTGTCTTCATGAGAGTGACAGAGCTGCAGTGAAAAATGAAAACATCTTGATATGTACCAAATTTAGATAGCCTGAAACTGCCAATTAAAGATCTAGAGGATCTCAAGTCTGCATTTGGGTCAGTGCTTTCAAATGTAAAACATATAACAAATAGAAAATACTGTGGAAAGAGCAGTGGAGTCAGACTTGCTTTCAAAGAGCTAGCACAGGCATGAAGGGCTGGATGAGCACCATTGTTTACTGAATAATTCCATACTGTGGGGTAAAAAGTAACATCAAAAAGTGATCAATGGAAAATACTAGTTGGAAGGCTGATGATTACCAGCAGAATGGCTATTTCTGCCAGAACCGTGTGATCCAGCTGCAAACATGGCGGATGTAACTTGTGCTGCATAACTCTGCACATTTTAACTGGTATTTAAGTCAAGCGAGGGTGGTCAGTCACAATTTATATCAATAGAAAGACTATTTTAATGCAAAGTACACTCCATTGTTATTAATTTTGCTAAAAGCATATATAAGGTTTTACATTAACCCTTAAAGTGCAATGCTCCAGTTGCCACTTTCAAAGTGTACTGTTTGATATTTAAAAATATTTTAAAATATTTAATAAGCATAGAGCTTATTGTGAATTTTAAATACTTAAAAAAACAAAAATAATTTGGGGCTGGAGGAGGTTTCCAGCATTTCCTATCTACTTGAATCAAAACTTATCATAAAACTAGCTTCAAGTTATTTTAAGCTATTTGGATAAATATTTTGTTGAATTATAACTAGTGCCAGGTAATCTTTCAGCTTTGAAAAGGTTAAAGCATTCCCCTACAGCTATGTACAATATAAATGCATATCTTAAATACTTCCCATTGTATTTTGCTCTTCTATTAAAGTGGCTTTTGTCCAAAGCAGACAATTTGTATCCATCATATCATCTAAAGGTGTGAAAAAAAGAAAGGCATTAGTTATTAGAATTATGTGAACAGATTTTCTTCCCACAACCTAATACACAAACACCTACTTAAATTACGGGCTTCTGGTAAGTCTCAGAGAACTTATTTATTGTGGCAGTTGGCGACAGTAGATCACAAAAACTAATTAGCAGTTTCCTATCTCCACCCATTAGGTGAAATTTGAATCTGTTTCGAAAAAAAAAGGTATTACATTTGCAAATCGTGACTGTGTTATTATATCTATGAACGAATTATGATTTCCCACTACAAATTGTCAAAATTGTTTCATGTTTTTAAATACTTAAGAATCAACCAGCACAACTACTAGTCAAGCAGGTCTCATCACCATCCAAAATTGTCTGGCAACACAAGACCCTGGGTAATGGCACAGCTACAAAAGAAATAGAAACAGCAGGCATGGTTACACAACTTTGCATCGAAGCATTTGCCCATTATTGCCCTGTATGAAATAAAATTAGGCTAAGAGAACCTGCCAACCAAAATCCAGTGCACTCAACTGTCACAGATCAATTGGTCATGAATAATTTATATTGTTAGAAGAAATGTTTCCTTGGCTCAGTTGCTAATACTCTTGATACGTCAGAGGTTGCGGATATGAACTCTCACATTGGGGCTTCACCCAAGGATTTGGGCTAACACTTCAGCACAGTATTGAGGGAATGTTGATTTCTATAAATACTCTTCAGGTGAATCAAGACCAAAGTGTTCGATATTCCTGTTCGGCTGAACTATACACAACCATTAAATCCGTTCAACGAAAATGAAAGAGTTTGCCGAGTCCCCTGGTCAAATTTCTCCATTAGTTAATATTGCTAACCTAAAAGTCTTTGACTGTGGCAATTTGTGGAATTTGCAGAAGCAGACGGCACTGGCTCCAAATAAGTAATTTGTTGTGTAAAGTCCATAGAGGCGATTAAGCAATGAGAAAAAATGATATTTGACTGAAACATTTCTGCTTCTTAACAGAAAGTGTCCTCCAGCTTTTGTGCCCATTTGGTCAGTTACCTCGTTGTTCTATGCAATGCAATTAATTACAGAGAACATCAACAAGTATAATTTTATGAAATTCTTCAATATAAATTTCACTACCTGTAAATGTAACACTTCTTATGTAGAGTTTCCTTTGACCACCATAAGCGTAGATCCTAAATTCAAACACTCCTCAGAACTTTGCTTTGGTATGTGTCAGCCATTTTTCATGCAGATCCAGCCAAATTAAGATGTCTGACATGGCAGTCCAGGTGGGCACCTCACTGTCTGGTATTTTGTCCTCTGTTTGATACTTTTGAAAGCAACAAATCTTGCACCTGGAGTGGTCTTTTAAGGCAGAATAAACTCTACAAGGACATTCTGAAGAATGCACTTAGGAGCTTTGACATCAACGACAAGACGTGGGAGAAGCTCTAGGAGAAAGTGAGGACTGCAGGTGGTGGAGTACCAGAGTTGAAAAATGTGGTGCTGGAAAAACACAGCAGGTCAGGCAGCATCCAGGGAGCAGGAGAATCGACATTTCAGGCATAAGCCCTTCTTCAGGAATGAGGCTGGTGTGCCAAGCGGGCTGAGATAAAAGATAGGGGGGAGGGAATTTGGGGGAGGGGCGCTGGGAATACCATAGGTGGAAGGAGGTGAGGGTGAAGGTGATAGGCCGGAGAGGGGGTGGGGTCAGAGAAGTCGGGAAGAAGATTGCAGGTCAAGAGGGCGGTGCTGAATCCGAGGGTTGGGACTGAGATAAGGTGGGGTGAGGGGAAATGAGGAAGCTGGAGAAATCTACATTCATCCCGTGTGGTTGGATGGCTCCTAGGAGGTTCCCGCACCGCCCGTTTCTACCTCCTGCCCAAAATCCACAAACCCGACTGCCCCGGCCGACCCATTGTCTCAGCCTGCTCCTAGACCACCGAACTCAGCTCTGCATACCTCGACACTGTCCTGTCCCCCTTGGTCCAAGAACACCCCACCTACGTTCGGGACACCACCCACGCCCTCCACCTCCTCCATGGTTTTCGCTTCCTCGGTCCCCAACGCCTTATCTTCACGATGGACATCCAGTCCCTGTACACCTCCATCCCCCATCATGAAAGCCTCCAAGCCCTCTGCTTCTTCCTCTCCCGCCATCCCAACCAGTACCCTTCCACTGACACCCTCCTTCGACTGACTGAACTGGTCCTCACTCTGAACAATTTCTCCTTCCAATCCTCCCACTTCCTCCAAACCAAAGGAGTAGCCATGGGCACCCGCATGGGCCCCAGCTATGCCTGCCTCGTCGTAGGATATGTGGAACAGTTCATCTTCCACAGCTACACTGGCACCACCCCCCACCTTTTCCTCTGTTAAATTGATGATTGTATTGGCGCGACCTCGTGCTCCCATGAGGAGGTTGAACAGTTCATCCATTTTATCAACACCTTCCACCCCGACCTCAAATTTACCTGGACAATCTCGGACTCCTCCCTCCCCTTCCTAGACCTCTCCATTTCTATCTCGGGCGACCGACTCAACACAGACATTTACTACAAACTGACCAATTCCCACAGCTACCTAGATTACACCTCCTCCCACCCTGCCCCTGTAAAAACGCCATCCCATATTCCCAATTCCTCTGCCTCCGGCGCATCTGCTCCCAGGAGGACCAATTCCACTACCGAACAACTCAAATGGCCTCCTTCTTCAAAGACCGCAATTTCCTCTCCGACGTGGTTGACGACGCTCTCCACCGCATCTCCTCCACTTCCCACACCTCCGCCCTTGAGCCCTGCCCCTCCAATCGCCACCAGGACAGAACCCCACTGGCCCTCACCTTCCACCCCGCCAACCTCCGGATACATTGTATCATCCTCCGTCATTTCCGCCACCTCCAGACAGACCCCAGTACCAGGGATATATTTCCCTCTCCATCCCTATCAGCATTCTGAAGAGACCACTCCCTCCACGACTCCCTCGTCAGGTCCACACTCCCCACGAAACCAACCTCCACTCCCAGCACCTTCCCCTGCAACCACAAGATGGGCAAAGCTTTTGCCCACACCTCCCCCCTCACCTCCCTCCAAGGCCCCAATGGATCCTTCTACATCTGTCACAAATTCACCTGCACCTCCATACACATCATTTACTGTATCCGCTGCACCTGATGTGGTCTCCTCTACATTGGAGAGACAGGCCGCCTACTTGTGGAACAATTCAGGGAACACCTCTGGGACACCCGCACCAACCAACCCAACTGCCCCGTGGCTGAACACTTTAGCTCCCCTTCCCACAACGCCAATGATATGCAGGTCATTGGCCTCCTCCATCACCAGACCCTGGCCACACGACACCTGGAGGAAGAGCGCCTCATCTTCCACCTAGGAACACTCCAACCACATGGGATGAATGTAGATTTCTCCAGCTTCCTCATTTCCCCTCCCCCCACCTTATCTCAGTCCCAACCCTTGGATTCAGCACCACCCTCTTGACCTGCAATCTTCTTCCCGACCTCTCCGCCCCCACCCCCCTCTCCGGCCTACCCTCACCCTCACCTCCTTCCACCTATCGTATTCCCAGCGCCCCCTCCCCCAAATTCCCTACCTTTTATCTCAGCCCGCTTGGCACACCAGCCTCATTCTTGGGAGAAGCTCTGCCAGGATTGTAAGGGCTGCCAATCCTGATTGGACATATTTCTGGAGTTTCATCACATGCCTTCACATCTTCAACTCTTCTACATAGTAAAACACACTATTTTTTATCAGAAGTAAATGACAGTATGATAAGCAATTGAAAAAGAATCTCAAGATGTTAATGTCCCATGATTTTTCTGCTGTGGTTTTCAATCTTGCCTATGTCCTGAAGATTAGTATACAATTCTTTAAGACATGATGGCTCAGTGGTTAGCACTGTTGTGTCACAGCGCCAGGGACCGGGGCTCGATTCCAGCCTTGGGCGACTGCTTGTATGCAGTTTGTACATTCTCCCCATGTCTGTGTGAGTTTCTTTCGGGTGCTCCAGTTTCCTCCCACAGTCCAAAGATGTGCAAGCTAGGCGGATTGGCCATGCTAAATTGCCCACAGTGTTCAGGGATGTATAGGTTGGGTGCATTATTCAGGGGTAAATCTAGAGTAACGGGGAAGGGGTTTGGTTGGGATACAATTCCAAGGGTCGGTGTGGACTTGTTGGGCTGAAGGGCTTGTTTCCACACTGTAGGGGTTCTAAGGCTTCAAGGCATCCCTACCCCTGTATCTGGAATAATCAATTAAAAAGGGTGCAAGATCCATTGAAACAAAGTGTACATTAGAGACAGAAAATGTGAGGAAAGGTAATGCTGAGCTAGTAACTTGTGGAAACCTTAAGCATTTGCGATATCCTGTGTTAGTTGCAACAGTACATTCTGAGCGAAATTGGCCTTAGCAGTCCTCCACTGTACTTACTCCAGCTAAATGCTGCAGATGATGAATGTGGTCACCTCTGCCTTGAAAAATGGGTACCATAACACCTCCCTGTGTGTGTTTTTTTAGTCAGTTTTCTTGCTGTCAGACTTTCACAGAATAAGCAAGAGCCCCCAACTAGAGAAGATGCAAAACTTGACCACTCTTGGGAAATAAGGCAAGGCAGATAACTGAGGTGTTAGTAGAGGAGCATTTTGGGGCCAGCGATCATAATTCTATTCGTTTTAAAATAGTGATGGAAAAGGATAGACCGGATCTAAAAGTTGAAGTTCTAAAGTGGGCGGCACGGTGGCACAGTGGTTAGCACTGCTGCCTCACAGCGCTTGAGACCCGGGTTTAATTCCCGACTCAGGCGACAGACTGTGTGGAGTTTGCACGTTCTCCCCGTGCGTGCGTGGGTTTCCTCCGGGTGCTCCGGTTTCCTCTCACAATCCAAAGATGTGCGGGTCAGGTGAATTGGCCATGCTAAATTGCCTGTAGTGTTAGGTAAGGGGTAAATGTAAGGGTATGGGTGGGTTGTGCTTCGGCGGGTCGGTGTGGACTTGTTGGGCCAAAGGGCCTGTTTCCACACAGTAAGTAATCTAATCTAATCTAATCTAAATCAGAGGAAGGCTAATTTTGACGGTAGTAGGCAAGAACTTTGAAAAGCTGATTGGGGACAGATGTTCGCAGGTAAAGGGACGGCTGGAAAATGGGAAGCTTTCAGAAATCAGAGTCCAGAGAATGTATATTCCCGTTAGTGTGAAAGGAAAGACTGGTAGGTAGGGAATGTTGGATGTCTAGAGAATTTAAGGTTTTGGTTAAGCAAATGAAGGAAGCATATGCCAGGAGGTATAGACAGGAGAGATCAAATGAATCCTTAGAAGAGTATAAAGGCAGTAGGATTATAAGAACGAAATCAGGAGGGCAAAAAAGGGGACATAAGATAGCTTTGGCAAATATGGGTTAAGGAGAATTTAAAGGGTTTTTATAAATACATTAAGGACAAAAGGGTAACAAGGGACAGAATAGGACCCCTCAAAAGATCAGCAAGGCAGCAGGAAATGGGGAGATACTAAATGAGTACCTTACATCAGTGTTTACTGTGGAGAAGGACATGGACAATATGGAATGTGGAGAAATAGATGGTGACAGCTTGAAAAATGCCCATATTACAGAGGAGGAAACGCTGGATGTCTTGAAACGTATAAAAGTGGTGAAATCCCCAGGATCCGATCAGGTGTACCCCAGAAGACTGTGGGAAGCTAGGGAAGTGATTGCTAGGCTCCTTGCTGAGATATGTATATCATCAATAGTCACAGGTGAGGTGTCAGAAGACTGGAGATTGGCTAACGTGCTGTCACTATTTAGGAAGGTGGTGAAGCCAAGGAACTACAGACTGGTGAGCCTGTCATCAGTGGTGGGCAAGTTGATGGAGGGAATCCTGACTGACAGGATTTACATGTATTTGGAAAGACAATTACTGATTAGGGATAGTCAGCATGGCTTTGTGCGTGGGAAATCATGTCTCGCGAACTTGATTGAGTTTTTTGAAGAAGTAACGAAGAGGATTGATGGATATGATCTATATGGACTTCAGGAAGACGTGCAACAAGATTCCCCATGGGGGACTGGTTAGTAAGGTTAGATCTCATGGAATACAGGAAGAACTAGCCATTTTGATGCAGAACTGGCTCAAAGGTAGAAGACATAGAGCAGTGGTAAAGGGTTACTTTTCAGACTGGAGGCCTGTGACCAGTGGAGTGCCACAAGGATCAGTGCTGGGTCCACTACGTTTCATCATTTATACAAATGATTTGAATGTGAACATAGCAGGAATAGTTGTTAAGTTTGCAGATGACACCAAAACTGGAGGTGTAGTGGACAGCGAAGAAGGTTACCTCAGAGTACAATGGGATCTTGATCAGATGAGCCAATGAGCTGAGTAGTGGCAGATGGAGTTTAATTTAGATAAATGTGACGTGTTGCATGTTGGAAAAGCAAATCTTAGCAGGACTTATACACTTAATGCTAAGGGCCTACTGAATGTTGCTGAACAAAGAGACCTTGGAGTGCAGGCCTTTAGGTGAAGATCATGTATAGTTCAGTGCAGTCTTCTCAGCCTTTTGGCTTGGAATATGTGTAGTTTCTGAGGACCAGAGGAACAGATTCTGCTCGATGCTGCAGGTTCAACACAGCGGATGTGTGCTGGCGGGGGAGAAACCACGGGGATCATGTTGCGAGTCGTCGGAGCTGCTGGAGATCATCGCTGGATCATGATTGGACGTTGGAGAATCGTTTGGTTGTGCTGACCTGCTCTTGGTGGATCTTTATGCTGGTTTTGGCCTAACGCCAATTCAGGTACCAGCCCAACCTCAGAGCTATGGCCTCAGCAGCCCTGGCCAGGGCATTCGCAACACAGTCAGGGTGACTGTGAAGAAGGTGGAGGAGCACACACCGATCAATCGGACGGTGTTCATGAAGAAGATTTTGCTGGAGTGCTGCGGGCAGGATTTCCCTGCGGCAGGCTATTTCGACATGACCTTCAGGAGCGTGAAGAATTGTGAGCAGCTCCTGAAGGTCTTCAAGGAGAAGGAGGGGGAACCTCTGTTCTCCATCTTGTTGGTGGTCTCGTTGTGTGTGCTTCCTGCGCAGAGGAGTTGGGTTGTAACAATCTATATGTACAACTCTCACGTCCCAGCAGCAGATGTCCTGACCAAAATTTCTGAGATGATTTGCAGCTCGGGTGCTCGTTGTTGTGGTTCTGTTCGCCGAGCTGGGAATTTGTGTTGCAGATGTTTCCTCCCCTGTCTAGGTGACATCCTCAGTGCTTGAGAGCCTCCTGTGAAGTGCTTCTGTCATATTTCCTCCGGCATTTATAGTGGTTTGAATCTGCCGCTTCCGGTTGTCAGTTCCAGCTGTCCGTTGCAGTGGTTGGTATATTGGGTCCAGGTTGATGTGCTTATTGATTGAATCTATGGATGAGTGCCATGCCTCTAGGCATTCCCTGGCTGTTCTCTGTTTGGCTTGTCCTATAATAATAATGTTGTCCCAGTCAAATTCATGTTGCTTGTCATCTGCGTGTGTGGCTACTGAGGATAGCTGGTCGTGTCGTTTCGTGGCTAGTTGGTGTTCATGGATGCGGATCGTTAGCAAATTCGACTGGGACAACACTACTATTATAGGACAAGCCAAACAGAGAACAGCCAGGGAATGCCTAGAGGCATGGCACTCATCCACAGATTCAATCAATAAGCACAACGACCTGGACCTAATATACCGACCACTGCAACGAACAGCTGGAACTGACAACCGGAAGCGACAGATTCAAACCACTAAAAATGCCGAGAAAACAACACAGAAGCGCTTCACAGGAGGCTCCCAAGCACTGAGGATGTCACCTAGACAGGGGACGAAACGTCTGCAACATAAATTCCCAGCTCGGTGAATAGAACCACAACAGATGTCCTGACCTTCCTGAGAACATACGTTCAGGTCGAGGGAGAGAGTACCGATGTGGTCGATCCTTTCGGGATCTGGACCAGCAAACGACAGGTCAAGGTAACCCTGAGGGTCAATGCCAGTGGGAACATCCTCCACCCACCCCCAGCTTTGCCATCGGAGGAAGCAGAGGTTACCTGACATACACAGGGCAGCTGAAAGTGTGCCGAACCTACGGGAGGTCAGGCCACATGGTGGCGGATTGTAAGGTGACCGTCTGCTGCAACTGCAAGCAGGAAAGCCACCCAACCAAGGAATGTAAAGAGGCCAAGAACTGTAATCTGTGCAGAGAGGCGGGTCACATGTACAAGGCCTGCCCAAGACGAGGGGCCGCCACCTACGTACAGGTGGCCGGAGGTGGCAACACGAGCCGTGGACCGCCTAAGACCAGCAAGGTACTACAAAACAACACAGGAATGGTGTCTGGAGGCACCCAGAAGGAAGGGCAGGCTGTAGTGGGGCAGACAGCAGACAGCGGGGAGATGCAGCAGCCGATCCAAGCTTCGTCAAGACGGATGGAGGAAATGGAAGAGGAGGGCTCAAAGGAGGCAGAGGATTGGATTACTGTCAAAAGCAAGAAGAGGAAACCTCTCAAGGGCCCCAAAGCCACCCAGCGAAGGGGGAAGCAACACCTACATGACGAGGATACAGGCAGCTCTTCCGACGGTGAGGACAGACGCAAGGAGGGTTGTCACCAGAGGAAGAGACAGAGCGCCGCGGGGAAAAAGGAGGGCAGCACCACCCAAGCAGGAAAAGACGATCCCTCTGAGGGGATGGGTAAAGGCCTCCCCCCACCCAGTCAGAACCAAGAGGTACCCACCGGCCCACAGCTCCAGGTAACTGGGAGCAGCGGTCCTGTGACAGCCCCGCTGTCAGATGGAGAACTGGACTGTGCGGACCCTGGGCCCGACACGAAGACACCAGAGCGGGGAAATGACCCCAGCATGGAGCCGGACAGCTACCTCAGCCCTGGGAAGGTCCAGCAGTTTGCTGTCACCACCGGGATGCACACAGCTCCCCCAGAGGGGCAAGACCAGCAGCAAATGGACACTGTTAACCCTGTAAACTGTTAAAATAGGGTTAAAAATTGCCAGCATTAATGTGCATAGCATCAAATCGGCTATGTGATATGTTTCTACAATGGCCTTCCTGGCCAACGTTAAAGCCGATGTCCTGTTTCTGGAGGAGTGTGGGATACCGCACCTCAGCAGCTACAGGAGATGATTGAGCTGTGGGCCCATGGGCCGTCAGTTTGGTTGGGGGGCAATGATAGCCGTGCCTCCGGCCTGGGTATCCTGTTGCGAGGAGGCAACTTCACCATCTCCGAGGTTAAGGAGGTGATGGGCGGGTGTCTCCTCGTCACTGATGTCATGTATAGAAACGCTCCCCTTAGACTGATTAATGTGTATACCCCAATAGGTAAGAGCGAATGGTTGGCCGTCCCGCAGCAGCTTCCACTGTTGCTGGCTACGTCCAGGCCGGTCATTCTGGCTGGAGACTTCAACTGTATCATTGATGCAGATGGACGATCCGGCAGGGGGGACAGTAAAATGGACGCCACGTCCAGAGCCCTGATGAACACAGTAAAAGATGCCAAGCTGCACGACGTCTTCAGCACCCCTGCAGACGGAGCCCAGCGTAGATACACCTGGTCACGGGCAGACGGGTCTATCCGCTCAAGGATAGATTACCTGTTTGTGTCCCAAACGCTCTTGGTCAGATCCACCGACGTCAAGCCAGTGTTCTTCTCTGACCACTGCCCCCTGCTGGCCGACTGTCACCTACAGGATGAGCAGCGGGCTGCTAAGGGAATGTGGAAGCTGAACACAAAGCTGTTGACCCCGGGAAACATTGAGGAGCTCAAGAGGGACTACGCAGGTTGGAGAACCAAGAGGCCCCACTTTGAGTCCCCAACGGACTGGTGGGAAACAGTAAAAGAGAACATCAAGAGGTTCTTCATCCTCAAAGGTGTTCAGTAGGTGAGAGAGAGGAGGGGAAAACTGTCCCAGCTCCAGGAAAGTATGCAGAACCTGCTCCTGCTGCAGACGATGGGGGTCGATGTCACGGAGGACCTCAAGGAGGTGAAGGGCCAGCAAGCCTCGCTCTTTGCCTCGGAGACCACCAAGATAATCTTCCGGTCCAGGGTCCGCTTGGTGGAGCAGGACAAGACATGCTCATGTTTCTTCTTCCAGAAGGTGCACAAAGAGAGCTCCGTGCTCAGCAGCCTGAAGTAAAAAGATGGCTCCATAATGTCATCTCAGGCTGACATCATGAGGATCAGTAAATCCTCCCAGTCGTTCCTGTCTTCTATCATGGAGGTCTTAGACGACAGAACACGCGAGAGGCTGGACCAGCCGCTATCTCTGGACGAGCTGACCAAGGTCCTCGAGTCCTTCGAAAAAAATAAAACTCCCGAAGTGACGGCTTACCGGTCGAGCTCTATTCCGCTCTGTGGGACTTGATTGGTCAGGACCTGCTGGGAGGTGTATGTCAGTATGCTTCGGGCAGGTACCATGAGTGAATCCAGGAGGAAAGGCATCATCACCCTCATCTACAGGCAGAAGGGGGAAAGGGAGGAACTCAAAACTCAATCTCACTGTTGAATGCGGATTACAAAATTCTGTCAAAGATAATCGCCAACCGGGTCAGGTCTGGTCTGGGGTCAGTGATTCACATTGACCAAACCTGTGCTGTACCGGGCAGGAAGATTGCTGAGAGTCTCGCACTCCTCAGGGATATGATTGCCTATGACACCTACCTGATCAGCCTGGACCAGGAGAAAGCCTTTGACAGGATATCACACAGGTATATGAGAGATGTTCTCTCCAAAATGGGCTTTGGGGAGGGAATCTGCAATTGGATCGGACTGCTCTACACCAACATTGTCAGTGCAGTCTCAATCAATGGGTGGGAATCAGATAGCTTCCCGTCAGGTCTAGAAGCAGGCAGGGCTGCCCTCTCTCTCCTGCCTTGTTTGTGTGCTGCATAGAGCCATTTGCCGAATCCATCAGGAAGGATGCGAGCCTGAGAGGGGTGACTATTCCTGGCAGCGGGGGCCTGCAGGTTAAGGCCTCCTTGTACATGGATGACGACGCTGTTTTCTGCTCGGATCTGCTGTCCGTGCACAGACTCATGTACATATGTGACCAGTTTAAATGGGTCTTAGGGGCCAAGGTAAACTGAGGCAAGAGCGAGGCCATGCTCTTCGGGAACTGGGCCGACCAATCCTCAATCCCCTTCACCGTCAGGACTGACCACCTGAAGCTGGTGGGTATTTGGCTCGGGTGGGCTGGGGCGTGCGCCAAGTCATGGGAGGAGCGTATCAGCAAGGTGAGGCAGAAACTGGACAGATGGAAGCTACTGTCGCTCTCCATCGCAGGAAAAAACCTGGTCATCAGATGTGAGGCACTGTCATTGCTATTATACGTGGCACAGGTCTGGCCTATTCCCAGAACTTGTGCTGCTGCAGTCTCCCGGGCGATCTTCCAGTTTATATGAAGGTCAAAGATGGACCGGGTCTGAAGGGACTCGCTGTACAAAGATCTGGGCAACGGGGGAAAAAATACACCCAATGCCACCTTCACCCTGATGGCCACCTTTGTGTGTGGCTGCATCAAGCTGTGCGTGGATCCCCAGTACGCAAACACCAAGTGTCACTACGTACTGAGGTTCTATATGTGCCCAGTGTTGCGAAGGATGGGCCTGGCCTCGTTACCAAGGAACGCTCCCAGTAGTTGGACCATTCCATATCACCTGTCCTTCATGGAGAAGTTTATGAAGAAAAACACCTTTGGCCACAATTCCATCAGGAAGTGGTCAATACGTAGTGTCCTTGAGACCCTTTGGAAGAAGGAGAGGGCAGATCCTATCGAGTGGTTCCCTGAGCAGACTGTCAAAGCCATTTGACAGAATGCCTCATCGTCAGAACTTTCCAACAAGCACCAAGACATGGCTTGTTTGGTGGTGAGAAGGGCTCTGTCTGTGAGATCCTTTATGCACTCCTGGACTCTCAGCCGCACCGCACGCTGCCCTCGAAGCGGCTGCGGGGGGGGGAACGAGACTGTCACACACATCCTTCTGGAATGTGCCTATGCAGAAGAAGTCTGGAGAGGAACGCGGTGTTGTTTGTCTAGGTTCGTCCCGAGCAGCGCAGTGACGCGGGACTCCGTGCTCTACGTCCTGTTCCCCGGGACGCACACCGAGACGAACATCAACTGTGCCTGGAGGATCATCAACTTGGTGAAGGACGCTCTCTGGGCGGTCTGAAACATGTTGATCTTCCAACCAAAGGAGTTGACCCCGACTGAGTGTTGCAGACTGGCACATTCCAAGGTCCAGGACTACGTGTTGAGGGACGCGCTGAAGCTTGGGGCAGCTGCCACCAAGGCGCGGTGGGGAAAGACCACCGTGTAACATCTGCCTGCCTAAGGAGAACAGGGGGTCCACGCAGTCATTTGGGCTCTGCTGACGCCTCAGCTAAATATATGGGCATATAATTGAAAAACATACAGACCTGTATATAAAAACGATAAATTCTGATCTCTGTATGTAAATGTTTACGTATGTATGGCATATCCAACTGTACAGACTATCAAATTATTTTATGAATAAAGTATATTTTTGAAATAAAAAGAAAAGACCTTGGGTGCAGGTTCATAGTTCCTTGAAAGTAGAGTTGTAAGTAGATAGGATAGTGAAGAAGGTGTTTGATATACTTTCCTTTATTGGACAGAGTAGTGAGTACAGGCGTAGGGAAGTCATGTTGTGGCTGTAGAGGAATTGGTTAGGCCACTTTTGGAAGACTGTGTGCATTTCTTGTCTCCTTCCTATCAGAAGGATGTTGTTAAACTTGAAAGGGTTCAGAAAAGATTTACAAGGACGTTGCCAGGATTGGAGGGTTTGAGAATAGGGAGAGGCTGAATAGGCTGGGGCTGTTTTCCCTGGAGCATCGGAGGGTGAGGGGTGACCATATAGAGGTTTATAAAATCATGAGGGACATGGATAGCATAAATAGAGAAAGTCTTTTCCCTGGGGTGGGGAGTCCACAACTAGAGGCCATATTGTTGCGTGAGAAGGGAAGGATATAAAAGAAACCTGAGGGGCAACTTTTTTCACACAGTGGGTTGTGCATGAATGGAATCAGATGCCAGAGGAAGTAGTGGTACAATTGCAACATTTAAAAGGCATCTGGATGGTCTATGAATAGGAAGGGCTTAGAGGGATATGGGCCAAGTGCTGGCAAATGGAACTAGATTCAGTTAGGATATCTGGTCGGCATGAGGGGGTTGGACCAAAGGATCTGTTTTCGTGCTGAATAGCTCTGTGACTTTATGACTCTCTGAAACTCTGAGTCTCTCGGTTCGATAACACTAACATAGGGCCCTTGCCATTTGTCACAGCCAAATGATGGCATTCCTTTTTACTCACACCTCTTCCAACATGCTTTTCACAATTCTCTCAGAAAAGACAGTGTTTCATTCAATACTCTGGGAAATACGAGATTTTTATTCATTTACTCGCTCATCATCATAGTTGCCATGCAAACCATCCTTTTATACCTTGCAGGAATGTATAAAACTTTAAAAGTTATACCTGCATATGTAAAATGTTCAGCCTAGAAATTGAGTGCTGTTTGTGAGCTAAGCAAGGACTCATGCATGGATAGCTCAAAAGTGGGAGGATCTCTTTTAGGATAATTTTGGCCTTAGGTGTCCAGTGCTGGCAGTACCATGGGAGCACAACTTCAGGCCCAAGGAACCATTATAAACTAGAACATTTTTCATCAAAGGATATAATGAGTGAGAATTTACTTAAACATATATTTGGTGACCACTGATCATTGTAGAAACTTGGATGTCGGATCCCAACCTCTATTATGTTGCATTTTTTCCCCTAACTGTGGTAAACCTTATATGCAGAGGGTAATCATTTTGTCTGAAGTTACCACTGCTACCTATTTAAAAATAAAACTTCAAAAAATCTCCATGTAATCTCATTTTGAGTTGCTGCCAGTAGTGAAATTCAGATGTTCAAATGCTTTATTTATTAACCTAATGGATGTCTACATTCTCGGTAGTGTACTTGAGGCAGTGACCATGAATGATGCCAGTTGCCCCCAAGCATTTCATGGGGCAGCTATTTATATATTTGAATATATTGGCTCCAGTTTTCCAGAATTAGGTTCTGATTTATCAAGGCAACACATTATTTTTTCTGTATTTTCTTGGTAGTTTTCCTCTTACTTTTCTGTTTACCCAAAAAAAATTAAAAGCACACCAGGAAAGGTATTTAAACAACGATACTGTTATGATATTTTGCTAAATAGTGTAGAAATGCAACAATTGAACATAGTCAAGACTTGTGTACTTCATTAGCCCACATGTGCCACTTCCACAATGGGCCCCATGGATTGAAAATTGCTAGTTTGGTGATTGCTGGTTACATCCCTATGGATGAGACACACATCCTGCCTGTGTTGTTTCATACACCCTATAATGTCCCTGTTTTTAAAATCACTGCAACCTGTTCATATGCTATTAAGAAAGTGCACCTTTTCCTTTAAATTATAAACTTTACTTTTATTTTCTTATGTATTTGTAAATAGTGACATTATAGAGTTTTATCAGGAGGAGGCCACTGAACAATTTGGCGAACCCTTCTTGTAAAATATAGGAATTCCAAGAACTCGCAGAAAGAAACTGATTACAGTATTATGAAGTAGAAAACTACCTTAACTGGAAGAAATGGTGTTACTACTAACAGCATCCTCCTACTGTCAGCCAGAACAAATTCAAGGGCAGCATGAAAATCACAGAGACAGACTTAAGTGAGTGGGCAAAAAAACGGCAGATGGATCTCACTGTGCGCAAGTGTTTGGATCTGAGAAAGACTAGCAACTACAGAGGAGCAAAGGAATCTAATTGTCTAGTAACACATATTACCACAAAGTCACTTAAAAAATTAATGGAATGATGGCCTCTATCTCAAGGAGATTGACCACAAATTGAAGGAAGTAGCTATAAAAAGCCTTGCTCAGACCTCATCTAAAGCAGTGTGTTCAGTTTTTGGCATTTCATTTCAGCATAAATATTGAGACATGGAAGAGGAACAGAGCAAATTCATCTGAATAACATCAGGGCTTAAAGAGTTAAATTATAAAGACAAGTTGTATAATCATGCTTTACATCCTCTTGAGCTTGGAAGGTTACAGCACAATTAATTGGGATATTTATGGTGTTTAAAATTGCAAATGGGTTTTTAAAATGGAAAAGAATAAACTATTTCCTTTAGTAAAAATTTCCTTGAAAAAATTTAAAAGGATGATGCCAGAGTTTGAGGGTTTGAGTTATAGGGAAAGGCTGGGGCTGTTTTCCTAGAGCATCAGAGGCTGAGGGGTGACCTTATAGGAGTTTATAAGGGGCATGGATAGGGTGAATAGTCAAGATCTTTTTTCCCCTGGGTAGAGAAATGCAAAATTAGAGGGCAAAGGTTTAAGGTGAGAGGGGAAATATTTAAAAGTCATCTAAGGGGCAAGTTTTCATGAAGAGAGTGATGCATGTATGGAATGAGATACCAGAGGAGATGGTAGAGACTGGTAAAATTACAACATTTAAAAGCCAAGTGAATGGGTACATGAAATGGAAGGGTTTAGAGGGATATGGGCCAAATGGGACTAGATTTAGAACATCTAATTGGTATGATGAATTGGACTGAAGGATTGGTTTCCATGGTGTGCATCTCTATGATTCTAAGAGATCAAGAACAAGAGTGTACAGTCTTACAGACACCCTTCAAGAGTGATATCTAGAGGCATTTCCCACACAAAAGGTGGTGGAAATCTGGAATTATTTCTCCCAAATGTTTATAGATACTCAGTCAATTGGAATTTTCAAGCCTATGAATGGCAAATATTTTAATTAGTCAAGAATATCAAGGAATAATATTCAAAGGTAAGGAAATGGATTTATGATACAGATCAACCATAATCTCATTGAATGGCAGAATTGAACTGAATAACTGAAAGACTAATTTCTCTTGCTGTGATTTAGCATGAACTAGATCCAAGCTATAACAGTTATTAACATTTTTAGACCTGCAGAAACAGCATTTTATTGGACAAGGAATGGAAACTTGAGTATAAACTATGGCATTTAGAGGGAGGCAATAGAACAACCTCCAAATGCAGTTATTAGGTAGAGATTCCTCACTACTACAGCACAACCAAGAAACCAGGAAGTGCAGTGTCTCAACTTGTAAGATAAATAAGCTGATGTTTTTTTTCAGATCACTCTCCATGTCATATTTCAAGGTCACCAATCACAGAGTAGCATTGACATTAGGTCCATATCAATTTGAGGCAATTAGAACATTACCCTGCACAACTGACTATAAGAAAATGCAAAGCTACGACAATCTTAGCAGGGAAGAAGTGAGAAGGAAATAAAGAACAAAACTGTACATGTCAAAAGAAAGTCTTTATAATGGTAAAGCACTCTTGCAAATTAGAATAATCCCATTCTATTGCCTATACTATACATTATCATCTAAATTATGTAGTAAAACAAGACATTTTCGATCAAATTGCTGAATTGCACTTAGAAGCACACAATTTACCTAGTTTTTCTTTCAAGATTGGACTTAGAATTTGTAAACAACCACATTAAATTAGTCCACTAGTTGCTTAACTATTGTGGTTGAAACCAAAGTATTTTTATATCAAGAGCTTTCAACTGTAAGTCTGGAGCAGTCATCATCTTGAAAAGGACCTGCAATTTATATAAATGTGCACTGTATGAAATGTAGGTGTGGGATGAGTGTAGGCATAAAGGAATTCTAAATTATAGAGTTGGTAAAATGTTTAGAAGATTCCAGAGCACTTTATGTCATGGGGGTGGTGTGTGTAGTGCTTATGTTCTTAAAAATAAAGTTTTAACAAAGCAGAAGTGTTCAAACGGTTCAAACAGATGAAGCAATAAGCGAAAAAAATTGCATTGATATAGCACGCTTCACAACCTCAGGATGTCCTAAAGCACATCACAACCAGCTCATAGCTTTTGCAGTCCAGTAATTGTTCTAATGTAGGAGGCCAATGTGCATACAGAATGCAAGTGGTAATAGCCAGATTATCTGTTTTCGTTGCAGGATAAAGGATATGTATTGCCTAACAATTTTCCCTGAATGATTGTGGAGCTGGCTTGATGAAGCACAAAAGTATTTGGTCAATGGTCCTCCCATTTAACATGAACATTGTCGAAGGACTCTCTCCAGTGCACTTCTATGCTGCTGATACACAGTCGTGGTCTTACTGCAGAATCTCAGAATTATTATGGTGCGAAAAGAGACCAATCAGCCCATTCTGCTTGCACCAGCTCTTCAAAAAGGCATAATTACCTAGTACCAATCTCCTGCCTTTCTCTGTATCTTTGCACTTATTATTACCAAATAACCATCCAATGCCCTCTTCAGTGTCTCAATTGAACCTGCCTCCACCACATTTCCAGGCAGTGCACTCCATACTCTATTTGAAAAAGATCATTTTCTCCTATCACATTTGCTTCATTTGCACATCACTTTAAATCTATGACTTCTTGTCCTTTTTCCTTTTACAAATGAGAACTGCTTCTCCTCTACTCTATACCCAGTGATACAGATCACAATGACAATTGTCCCGTATGCAAGACCTTCTGTAAACTTGCCATGCTTTCCTTGTCTAACATTCACTACTGTAGTTTGTAGTTGGTGCAGCTGATCCCAGTGTCTCCTTATCAATGGGGGGTGTGGAGGGGGTCTGCAGTTTGAGAGAGATGTCTGCCAAGGTATTGGAAAGCTGCACACATTCTGGAAACTTCCTTTAATTTATATGGTGGGTAGAAGTTGACTATTTGACTAATCGGTGCGGAAAACATCTTTCCACGTGTACTCAAAGATCTGTTGAATGAAAATTGATCAGTTTAGCCACAGTCACCATTCTCCACTCATGAGACAGCCAATGATGAAAACAAAGTACTTCCCAGGATATGAGGAATAATCCCCTGTTTGCTATTGGGAATCTTGCCCTGTGTTCTTTAACATTTATCTGGGCATCAGTTTATTACCTCACTTCTGAGAGTTCAGCATTCACTCAGTAATGCTCTAGAATGTTAGAGTGGGCTTAAACACAAAACTTCTGGCATAGCATAAAGGGTGCAATTCGCTGAACTACGGTTGACACTAAATGAGCTGTAGTTCTGCCTAATGGACAGCAATCAGGACTATTTCCAAGTCCCAAATCCACCCTTAGAGAGAAATGGGCACTGAGAGGAATTTTAATCTGCACCCTTTAAATGTTATCAAGTCAGATTCCCTGTTCAGTTAAGGGTGAGGGCATGCTCTTGAAGCTCACAGCCCATAAGACCATTCGACCCATAAGATATAGAAGCAGAATTAGGCCATTTGGCCCACTGAGTCTGCTCTGCCATTCAATCATCATTGATACTTTTCTCAATTCCATTCTCCTGCATTCTGCCCTTGACCCCCTAGCCAATCATGAATCTACCTAGCTCTGTCTTCTTCACCCAGTGACTAGGTCTCCACAGCCCTCCAAGGAAATAAGTTCCACAGATTCTAGCTGAAGAATTTCCTCATCTCTGTTCTAAAGAGTTGTCCTTTCACTCTGAGTGATTCCTTGGGTCCTAGTCTCACCTACTAGTGGAAACATCTTTTCTACATCCACTCTCTCCGGGCTTCTCAGTTTTCTGTAAGTTTCATTAAAATTCCTTCCCTATCCTTCTTCATTCCATCAAGTGCATACCCAGAGTCCTCAACTGCTCTTCATATGACAGTCCTGGGGTCATTCTTGTAAACCTCTGGACCCCTTCCAATACCAGCATGTGCTTCCTTAGATATAGGGCCCAAAACTGCTCACAATATTCCAAATACAGTCTGACTGGAGGTTTATACAGCTTCAGCAATACACCTCTGTTCTTACATACCAGCCCTCTTGAAATGAATGCTGATGTTGCATTTCCCATCCCAACTGCTAACTGAACGTGCATGTTAACCTTAACAGAATCCTGAACTAGGGCTCCCAAATCCCTTCATACTTCAGATTTCTGAAGACTTTTCCATTTAGAAAATAATCCATGCCCTTATTCTTCCTACCAAGGCTCATTTGGTAACCTCACACTTACCCACACTGTATTCCACCTGCCACTTTGCCTATTTTCCTTGCCTCTGTGCTTCCTCAACACTGCAGGGTTAATTTGAGGATATAGCCAGCTGTAAAATACGATACTTTACCAAAAAGTTGCTTCATCAAGAAGGTGCCCTCCCTTAGGCACTTCTAATGAACTTTAATTGAAAGGTACAAAAAGTACCCAGGTCACTGCAATGGTGGAATTTCAGTATGTGACTGACTAGGGTTCTAGGGTTGGTGAGCCCAACTAGAAGGGCCAAACTCCATAAGACCATATGACCATAAGACACAGAAGCAGAAGTTAGGTGATTCAGCCCATTGAGTCTACTCCACCATTCAATCATGGTTGATAAGTTTCTCAATTCGATTCTCCTGTTTTCTCCCCATAACCCTTGATCTCCCTGAGAATCACAAACCTATCTATCTCACTCTTAAATATACTGAATGGCCTGGCCTCCACAGCCTTCAGTGGCAGTGAATCCCATAGATTCACCACTCTCTGGCTGAAGATGTTTCTCCTTATCTCTGTTCTAAAAGGTCTTCCCTTTACTCTAAGGCTGAGCCCTCAGGTCCTAGTCTCTCCTACCATTGGAAACATCTTACCAATATCCACTCTGTCCAGGCCATTCAGAATTCTGTATGTTTCAATTAGGTCTTGTCTCATCCTGCTAAGCTCCATCAAGTACAGACATATGAGGAATGTTTGAAGACTCTATGTTAAGCTTTTCATTCCTGGGGTCATTCTCGTGAACCCCCACTGAACACGGTACAGGGCCAGTACATTCTTCCATGGGGCCCAAAACTGCACACAATACACCAAATGTGGTCTGACCAGAGCCTTATAGAGTCCCAGGAATACATCCCTGTTTTTATATTCAAGTCCTCTCAAAATAAATGCCATCATTGCATTTGCCTTCTGAACATCTGACTCAATCTGCAAGTTTAACTTGACAAAATCCTGGACTAGGGCTTATGCCTGAAATGTCGAATTTCCTGTTCCTTGGATGCTGCCTGACCTGCTGCACTTTTCCAGCAACACATTTTCAGCCAAAATCCTGGACTAGAACTCCCAAGTCTCTTTGCACTTCAGACTTCTGAATATTCTCCCCCATCCCTCTATTCTTCCTACCAAGGTGCATGACTTCACACTTTTCCATGTTGCACCCCATCTGTGCTTTCTTTGCCCACTCTCCTAATCTGTCCAAATGCTTCTACAGCTTGCCCACCTCTTCAATGCTACCTGTCCCTCTACCTATCTTTGTATCATCTGCAAACTTACCCAGAATGCCCTTAGTCCCTTCACCTAGATCGTTAATGTGTAAAGTGAAAAGTTGTGGTCCCAGCATTGAGCCTTGTGGAACTACACTCATCACTGGCTGCCATCCTGAGAAAGATCCCTTTATCCCCACTCTCTGCTTTCTGCCAAACAATCAAGCTTCTAACCATGCTAGCACCTTGCCTCTAACACCATGGGTCCTTACCTTACCCAGCAGCCTCCTGTGTGGCAACTTGTCAAAGGTCTTCTCAAAGTTCAGGTTGATAAGCTCTCCTTGGTCTAACATGCTCGTTCCTTCCTCAAACAATTCTAGAAAATTTGTCAGGCATAACCTCCCCTTGACGAAACCATGCTGACTTTGTCCTATTTTACCAGACACTTTCAAGTTATCAAGATCTTACCCATGATCAACATTAGACTAATCAGTCTGTAATTTCCTTCTTTTGCCTTACTCCTTTTTTAAAAAGCGGTGTTACATTAGTGATTTTCCAGTCCTCTGGGACTTTCCTTGATTCTAGTGATTCCTGAACGATCACCACTAACCTCATCACTATCTCGTCAGCTATCTCCCTAGAACTCTGAGGTGTAGTCCATCTGTCCAGGTGATTTATACATCTTTAGGACATTCAGTTTTTCTAGCACCTTTTCCTTGATGATGGCCACCATACTCAGCTAGGGCCCTTGAGTTTTTTGTATCTTTGGGATATCAATCATGTTCTCTTCTGTAAAGACTGATGCAAAGTAATTATTCAGTTCCTCAGCTATTTCCCAGTTCCCTACTGCTATCTCTCCAGTATCATTTTCCAACGGTCCATGTCCACTTTTGCATGTCTTTTGCCCTTTGCATATCTAAAGAAACTCTTTCAGCTTGCCTTTATATTACTGGCGAGCTTACCCTCATATTTAATCTTCTACCTCCTTTTTTTTGTTGCCCTCTGTTGGCCTTTGTAAGCTTCCCAATCCTCTGGCTTCCCTGTGCCTCTCACCACATTATATGCTATCTTTTTTGCTTTTATGCTATCCCAGACTTCCCCAGTCAGCTATAGTTGCCTCATCCTCCCTGTACAGTGCTTCTTTTTCCTCAGGATGAATCTCTGCTGTGTCTCCTGAATTACTCCCAGAAACTCCTGCCATCGCTGTTCCACTGTCTTTCCTGCTAGGCTCCTCTCCCAGTCAATTCTACCCAGCTCCTCCCTCCTGCCTCTATAGTTGCCTTTATCCAGTTGCAATATCGTTACCTCTGATTCTATCTTCTCCCTCTCAAATTGCAAAGTAAGTTCAACCATATTATGATCACTGCTTCCTAAGGGTTCATTCACAATCCTGATAGGTTGATCTGCTCTCTGATGGATTGAAGTTGATTAGAAAATCCTTACCTCTTTGATCCCTGCTTAGAAAGGCTCAACATGAACCTAATTGCCTGCCTGCATCATCAGATCAGGCAGCCTTCCCAGGAACAATGACCTGTTATGACCAAGGTTGGAGAAATGCACCCTCTGTTTAGTTTCACTACTCCACTGGGCGCAACATAAATGTAAATGCTTTATCCAGTTACCAATATGGTGATTATATACTTAATCTACAATGTGGAATACACTGAGGGCTCAATATGGCAGAGTTCCTGGAGCAGTCTAAAAAGTACAGAGGGAACTGTAACAGGAAATTAGAAAAGCTAAGAGAGTATATGAGACAGAATTGCCATATAGTATAAAACACACACACACAAACTCCCACACATACACACTCCTACACACACGTGCACACTTTCCTACAGACACACACACATTCATGCAGACCCTTTCTCGTATGCTCACACATACACTCCTACACACACAACACACCCTCTCACAGACATATACCCCTTTACACTCACATTTATACACACACACAAACTCTCTCACTGACATCAATAACACCTCCCCCCACCCCCCCAACACACACACACACACACACACACATACACATAAATTTATGGTGCAAAGCTGTACTTGCAGAATTACATTTTATGGATGTAGGTTTGCTCACTGAGCTGGGAGGTTCATTTTCAGATGTTTCATCACCATACAAGGTAAAATCTTCAGTCCGGAAACTCACTGAAGATGTTACCTAGTATGGTGACAAAATGTCTGAAAATGAATTTTCCAGCTCAGTGAGCAAACTTACATCCAGATCCTCAACCTGAGCTAAAATCTGCTCAAAACTCACTAATTGCATTTTATTTTGCTCAAAATCTGCATTAATCCATGTAAGATTCTGTAAATCTGTTCCTTTAAATTAGAATCAGTCTGACCATTGTGGCACAGACAGTCTCACACAAAGAAGCTCACACCTTCAATACATTATCTGGGCCAACATGATGCTAATTGCTAAAGTTCACTTGAGAATGTAATTTTTAAAAAAGTTTTGCGATTTACATATGAAAGAATTCCAGTCTCAGGCGACTGTCTGCGTGGAGTTTGCACATTCTCCCCGTGTCTGCATGGGTTTCCTCTGGATGCTCCGGTTTCCTCCCACAGTCCAAAGATGTGCAGGGCAGGTGAATTGGCCATCTTAAATTACCCATGGTGCTAGGTGCATTAGTCAGAGGGAAACGTGTCTGGGTGGGTTACTCTTTGGAGGGTTGGTGTGAACTTGTTGGGCCAAAGGAACTGTTTCCACACTGTAGGGAATCTAGTCTAATCTAATCTAAAACTGAAACCAACATGGTCATTCTAACAGATGAGAGACTTAACAAGCAATCCAGGTCTTTTTCAATATATAATTTCAGTTACAATACACTGTAAACATTTGCTATAAATTCTGTGTCCTACAATCTTATACTCCACAACCACCTGATGAAGGAGCAGCGCTCCAAAAGCTAGTGCTTCCAATTCAACCTGTTGGACAATAACCTGGTGTTGTATGATTTTTAATTGTGTACACCCCAGTCCAACTGCAACATCTCCAAATCATGAGTTTTTAAAGGGTATAAAGAAGGACTCTGTGCATGGACCTGGTGGAGATGTGCACCATCCTCAATTAATACTTTACTTCAGCATTCATAATGAGAAAATAACACCACAGGTTTGGACACGAGGGAGAGGACTGTGAAATATTAGAAGAAATTAGCATAGAGAAAGGGGGTTTTAGAAGGTTTAACAGCTTTACAAGTGGAAAAGGATGAGATGTATTCCAGGCTGTTCAGCAAGTCAAGGGAAGAGATATGATGGTGTCTGGCAGTAATTTTCAAATCTTCTATGGCCACAGGTGAGATGCAGAAGGAATGGAGAGTTGCTAACATTGTCTCATTATTTAAAAAAATGGAAAGGATACACAAAGAAATTAAAGGTAAGTCAGACTAACATCAGTAGTGAGGATGTTATGAAAAAGTGATCTGAGAGACACAATATATCTGGAGAGAGACATTGCTCAAGGATAGTCAGCATGGATTACTTAAGGAACAGTCGTGTTTGACAAATTTGATCAAATGTTTTGAGGAACTAACTAAGAGTGTTGATGAAGGAAAGGCATTTGATGTGGTCTACATGGACAGTAGCAAGATCCCTCAAGGCAGACTGGTCAAAAAGAAAGTGCGTGTGGGATCTAAGGCAAAGTTGCACACGAGATCCAATATTGGCTAAGAGTAAGAAAACTGAGGGCAATAGTGGAGGTATACTTCCAATGGGGTTCCATTGTGCTTGGTACTGAGGCCTTGCTGATTGTGGTATGCATCAATGAACTGAACGTAAATATAAGGGGTATGACCAAGCCGTTTGTGAAAGACACACAAATTGGGTGTGTGATAAATAGAGAGAAGGATCCTGCAAGCATCAGAAGGGTGTCAATGGATTAGAATGAGAGATTCCAAGACTAGGGGGCATATTTTTAAGGTGAGATGAGAGAGATTTTAAAAAGACATGAGGAGCAACTTTTCTTTTACACAGAAGGTGGTTCATGTGTGGAATAAACATCCTGACAAAATGGTGATGTAGGCACAATTACAATGTTTAAAAGATACTTAGCTAAATACATTAATGAGAAAGGTTTGGAGGGCCACAAACAGGCATTGGGACTAGTTAAGTCTGGGATTATGTTCGTCGTGGACTGGTTGGACTGAAGGATCGGCCTTCATGCTATATGACTCTATGACTGGTTAGGTAAGCAAAGCAATTTCTGATGAAGGGTTTATGCCCGAAACGTCAAATTTCCTGTTCCTTGGATGCTGCCTGACCTGCTGCGCTTTTCCAGCAACACATTTTCAGCTCTGATCTCCAGCATCTGCAGACCTCACTTTCTCCTCCAAACAAAGCAATGACAAATATAATTCAACCCAGAAAGGTGCCGTGGATAACAAAGCAAGGGATTACATTGTGACAGGTAGGACACTGGAAAGTGCTGAAAATCATTGGTATATCATAGAACATAGAACATAGAACAACACAGTTCAGAGCAGGCCCTTCAGGCCTCGATGCTCGCCTACCTGTGAACTATCCTCAGCTCATCCCCCTACTCTATCCCATCATCATCAATGTGATTATCCAAGGATTGTTTAAATCTCCCTAATGTGGCTGAGTTAACTACATTAGCAGGTAGGGCATTCCATACCCTTACCACTCTCTGAGTAAAGAACCTGCCTCTGACATCTGTCTTAAATCTATCACTCCTCAATTTGTAGTTATGCCCCCTCATACAAGCTGATGTCATCATCCTAGGAAAAAGACTTTCACTGTCTCCCCTATCTAATCCTCTGATCACCTTGTATGTCTCTATCAAATCCCCTCTGAGCCTTCTTCTTTCCAATGAGAACAGATCTAAGTCTCTCAGCCTTTCCTCATAAGACCTTCCCTCCAGACAAGGCAACATCCTGGTAAATCTCCTCTGCACCTTTTCCAATGCTTCCACATCCTTCCTGAAATATGGCGACCAGAACTGTACACAATATTCCAAGTGTGGCCGCACCAGTGTTTTGTATAGTTGCAGCATGATATTGCGGTTCCGGAACTCAATCCCTCTACCAATGAAAACTAACACACCATATGCCTTCTTAACAGCACTATCTACCTGGGTGGCAACTTTCAGGAATCTATGACATGGACTCCAAGATCCCTTTGCACATCCACACTACTAAGACTCTTTCCATTGACCCAGTACTCTGCCATCCTGCTATTCTTCCCAAGGTGCACCACCTCACATTTAGCTGCATTGAACTCCATTTGCCACTTCTCAGCCCAATTCTGCAGTTTATCCAAGTCTCCCTGCAACCTGTAACATTCTTCCAAACTGTCCACTACTCTACTGACTTTAGTGTCGTCTACAAATTTACTAATCCATCCACCTATGCCTGCGTCTAAGTCATTTATAAAAATGTCAAACAGCAATGGTCCAAAAGCAGATCCTTGTGGCACATCATTAGTAACCGGACTCCAGGCTGAATATTTTCCATCAACCACCACTTGCTGCCTTCTTTAGAAAGCCAGTTTCTAATCCAAACTGCTAAACCACCCTCAAATCCATGCCACTGCATTTTCTCCATCAGCCTACCATGTGAAACCTTATCAAAGGCTTTACTGAAGTCCATGTATACCACGTCAACTGCCCTACCCTCATCTACATGTTTGGTCACCTTCTCAAAAAACTCAATGAGGTTTGTAAGACATGACCTGACCTCGACAAAACCATGTTGACTGTCTCCAATCAAATTGTTGCTTGCTAGGTGATTATAAATCTTTTCTCATATAATCCTTTCCAAAACCTTTCCTGCAACAGAAGTAAGGCTCACTGGTCTATCATTACCTGGGTCATCTCTACTGCCCTTCTTGAACATGGGCACAACATTTGCAATCCTCCAGTCCTCTGGTACTAAACCTGCTGACAATGATGACTCAAACATCAAAGCCAAAAGCCCTGTTCTCTCCTCCCTAGCTTTGAATCCTCAGATAAATCCCATCCGGCCCAGGGGACTTGTCTACTTACACTCCTTCTAGAATTGGTAACACCTATTCGTAACTAACCTCGATCCTTTCTAGTCTAATATCCCGTACCGCATTTTTCTCCTCAACAATATTTTCCTTTTCCTGAGTGAAAACTGATGAGAAAGGTTCATTTAGCACCTCTCCAATCTCCACAGGGTCCACACTCAACTTCCCACTTCTGTCTTTGACTGGCCCTATTCCTACCCTAGTCATCCTTTTATTCCTCACGGACCTATAGAAAGCTTTAGGGTTCTCCTTTATTCCATTTGGTAAAGACTGCTCGTGTCCTCTCTTTGCTTTTCTTAACTCTTTCTTTAGATCCTTCCTAGCTGATCTGTAATTCTCCATCGCCTCATCTGAACCATCTTGCCTCATCAACACATAAGCCTCCTTCTTCCACTTAACAAGAGATGCAATTTCTGTAGTAAACCACGGTTCCCTTGCCTTATCACTTCCTCCCTGCCTGTCAGGGTCATACCTATCAAGGACATGCAATATCTGTTCCTTAAACCACCTCCACATTTCCATTGTCTGCATCCGCTGCATTTTGCTACCCCATTCTATGCATCCTAATTCTTGCCTAATCTCATTATAATTGCCGTTGCCCCATCGACAACTCTTGACCTGTGGCATGTACCTATCCCTTTCCATCGCTAAACTAAATGTAACTGAATTATGGTCACTCTCTCCAAAGTGCTCACCTGCAACTAAATCAAACTCCTGGCCTGATACATAACCAAGCACCAGATCCAGTGTGGCCTCCCCTCATGTTGGCCCTTCGACATACTATGTCAGGAAACCCTCCTGTACACATTGGACAAAAACTGATCCATTTGAGGTACTCGAGTCCACAGATCCCTGAATGTAACAGGGCAGGTAAAGAAGGTAGCTAAAAAGCTGGATAGGACACTTCTTTAAAAATCTGGGTTTCTTGAATAAACAACTGTGTAATTAATTCATTATAAAAGTTTGATTAAAAAAATGCAAAGCTGATTGACATAGTCTTAATTTTCCCTTTTAAATAACAACCCTCAATAAACATATACACATGCAATGAAAGAGAAAAAAGAACTCTCTCTCTCTCTGCAGAGATTAATTTTAAAACCACCTTGGCCAATAATTTCTAGTCCTTGAAGGAAGAACAAAAGTGTAAATTTTCAAAATGACTTCTATTTGGAGTTTTATGACATGTAAATGGGTGCCATTAAACACAGGAAGTTCTCACTGGCACCTTTGCAGACACAGTTCATTTGCAAATTTTTAAGAATAACTTTCTCAAGTAGAGCAACTAAATCAGTTAGCAGACAGCAACCTCAAAAGGTTTCTCCCACAGAGGCAAAGGATGCACTCTCTCAGCAGTCTGTATACCAACTGAACTCCAACAGCATCCAGAACAAAAGCTACCTCCTGACAATCATAAACTCAGGAATGTAATTTCCAGTAAATACATCCAAACAATTATCTTAAGGACTGGGGCTTCCAAGAAATGTTTTCATTAGAAATGTCCCAATATGCCCCTTCAGTGACTCATTTTAACCAAATGACTCTTCAGTTTTTTTCAAATAATCCACTGTCCATAATAGTTTACATATGAAGTCCTAAAACAAACTAATAATGAAGCACCTTCAGAACAAGCCACGTGAATCAAAAGGGCCAATGCAGTCTGTCGCCAGCCTTGTCATATTTAGACCCATGCATTTCGTTTCCTGGCTTTTGCAAAGTCTGAAGTTACAGCCCAATGCAGCTTCAGGCTTCCAGTGTGTGTTACAGAATAAGACAGTGCAATCGAAGATATGTCTAGACCTATATTCGGTTGTTTATGTCAAAAGTCTTCCTGAATAAATGAACCTAAATAATTATTGCCAACTCGTCACGTCAAATATCTCAGTTTAATTAGTAGAAAGAAATGTTATTGGTTGAATATGCAAATTTTTATGACTAGTTTCAGGTTAATACCATATATTCACAAACTTGCCATGGTGTTATCATTGTTAGGATTTCTGCCCTATTTGGTCTATTCATAAGCAAATCAAGCATGGTCAACATGGCTTCATGAAAGAGAAATTGTGTCTGATGAATTTGTTTGAATTTTTTTTACACCAGTAAGTGTGTTGTATTTGGACTAGCAGAAGACATTCAACAAGGTACTTCATAAAAGAATACATCATAAGATAATAGCCCATTGTGTTGGAGTTGTATATTGGCATGAAGACAGAGTTGGTTAATGGCCAGGAAACAGCAAGTGGTAATAAGGGGCTCTTTCTCACGTAGGTGAGCTGTGACCAGTGGGGTTCCACAAAGATCAGTACTGGGACTACAACTATTTACAATATATATTAATGACTTGTAGGAAAGAAGTGAATGTACTGTAGCCAAATTTGCAGGTGACACATAAATAAATAAAAAGGCAAATGTGAGAGAGTATAAAATATTTCCTTAGAGACATTTATAGGTTAAGCAAGTGGCCAAAATTTTGGCAAATGGAATATAATATGGGAAAATATGAAGTTGTTCATTTGGGAAGCATGAACAAAAGAACAGAATATTATTTAAAAGGAGAAAAACTGTAGAGAGCTATAATACCAAGGGACTTGGGGGTACTTGTACACAAAAGCTATTATTTGGTTGTAGCAGGCAATCAGGAAGGTTAATAGAATATTGGCCCATATTTTAAGGGGGTTGGAGTACAAGAGTAAGGAGCTACAGGGAGAGGCTGAACAGGCTGGGACTGTTTTCCCTGGAGCGTCAGAGGCTGAGGGGTGACCTTATAGAGGTTTACAAAATTATGAGGGGCATGGATAGGATAAATAGGCAAAGTCTTTTCCCTGGGGTCAGGGAGTCCAGAACTAGAGGGCATAGGTTTAGGGTGAGAGGGGAAAGATATAAAAGAGATCTAAGGGGCAACGTTTTCACGCAGAGGGTGGTACGAATGAGCTGCCAGAGGAAGTGGTGGAGGCTGGTACAATTGCAACATTTAAGAGGCATTTGGATGGGTATATGAATAGGAAGGGTTTGGAGGGATATGGGCCAGGTGCTGGCAGGTGGGACTAGATTGGGTTGGGATATCTGGTCGGCATGGACAGGTTGAACCGAAGAGTCTGTTTCCATGCTGTACGTCTCTATGACTCTATGACTCTAAGTGCACAAAGTGCTGATGAGGCCGCATCTGGAGTACTGTGTGCAACCTTGGTCCCCTTACTCAAGGAAATATATTGTTCCATTGGAGGCAATTCAGAAACTGCACGAGCATGATCCCCAGTATTTAAGAGCAAAGGTTGAACAGGTTGGGAGTGTACTCATTGGAATTTCGAAGAACGAGAGGTGATCTCATTGAAACACACTCGATTCTTAAGGCGATTAACAGTGTAAATGTTAGGAGGATGTTTCCTCTACTGGAAGGATCCAGAAGCAGAGGGCACAGTTTTTCGATCAGTAGAGGTAATGTATTACAGGGGAAATGCAGAAAAGTGGCTATGAGAAAATCAGGTCAACCATGATCCTAGTGAATTGTAGAACTGGCTCAAGGGTCTGAACAGCCTATTCCTGTTCCTGTTTCTTATGTTGACATGATCTTATGTTTTCAAAGAGGTTAGTGAAGTGAATGAATAGATAGTGGGCAACAAATATCTATCTTTCCACCTTGAGTAATGATCTTTCTGCAAATAGCAAGAACAGCACATTGTGAGTTCTGTATTGAGGTATATGATTTAGATTAGATTAGATTACTTACAGTGTGAAAACAGGCCCTTCGGCCCAACAAGTCCACACCGACCCAGCGAAGCGCAACCCACCCAGACCCATTCCCCTACATTTACCCCTTCACCTAACACTACGGGCAATTTAGCATGGCCAATTCACCTAACCTGCACATTTTTGTTTGGAATGTGGGAGGAAACCGGAGCACCCAGAGGAAACCCACGCAGACACAGGGAGAATGTGCAAACTCCACACAGTCAGTCGCCTGAGGTGGGAAATGAACCCGGGTCTCTGGCGCTGTGAGGCAGCAGTACTAACCACTGTGCCACCGTGCCACCCAAATATGACATGTATATGACTTGTAACAGCAAAAAATGATTCTTAAAAGGGCATTTTTGTTTACTTCGTAGGGCAATAGATCTTCCATAATATGCTTCCGAAATTATGTTCCAAATGGATGTAGTTTGTTGCAACATTTCATCCAAATTCATCCAGAAGGGGCTTTTGTTTTTATACAGAGGGTGGTTCATGTGTGGAATGAACTTCCTGAGGAAGTGGGGGATTTGGACAAAATCACAATCCTTAAAAGATATTCGGATAGGTCCATGACTAGGAACAGTTTGGAGGGATATGGGCCAGCAGCAGGTAACTGGGGATAGTTTAATTTGGAATTATGTTCGGCATGGACTGGTTGGACCGAAGGGCCTGTTTCTGTGCTGTATGATTCTATGACTCTATACAGTAATTTCTGAGGAAGTGATCCCCAGTTTCTCTGGAGACAAAAAAGTTTGAAATGGATCATAATTAGGGCCATCGCTTGAAAGACTCAACAATTATAATTGCAAGAGACATTCAAAGTTAATTTATTCATGGAGTATTATCAATTTTCAAAAGTTTATTTACTGTCTTTCTTATGCTTTGGGGAAAAAGAACAGTTTCATCAATGTATCTTAGAATACCCAAGGATTTGAAATAAGGTTTCACTGCATGGCCCTACAAATGTTTGAAATCCATAAAACGCAATACAAGGAAAATATCCCTTTTCTTGTAAGTTGAAACCTCCATTAATGTATGAGATCAATGCACATTCTCCTTTACTCTAAACAAGTGATCATTGACCATTCTGTCCTTTTCTCACACTGTATTTGCCCAAGTATTTAAATGGGCCTTTCTTTCTCCAACTCTGGTGCTTATCCAAACTGCAACCTGTAATACAGTTGAAAAGAGTTTGTGGACTTTGAAGATGATTTCCTCTGCTGACATGAGGAAATAAGGACTGCAGGTGCTGGAGAGCAGAGTTGAAAAGTGTGGTGCTGGAAAAGCAGGAATGAAGGGCTTATGCCCGTAACGTCGGCTCTCCTGCTCCTCAGATGCTGCCTGACCTGCTGTGCTTTACCAGCACCACACTTTTCAACCCCTTCTTCCGCTGACGCACAATTGGCACATCTGATTGTGGAAAAGAATCACTGCACTCTTGGCCTATGTGTTGATAGCTGGATTTTCTGCCTTTGTGCCAGTTGTTTGCTGTTCACAGAAGGAGTAGATGCTCAGTAAATACCAGGGAGTTGAGAATGTCACATTTACACATGTGCATTAGAGCTGTTACCATTCCACTGGACTCTAAGTTTGCAACCCTGATTGACCAGTAGAATGGTTTGTGTAATAGGTTTTGTTGAACTAAGAAAGCCATAAAAGGGTTTGCCACTGTTCTGTATAATCCACCCCATACTTCCACCAAAATCACAGAGTATGCATTTCTAATTAAGGGGAGCACCAACAGGATTTACCTGGACTACTTAGAAAGTAAGAAGCTATCACAAATTTCAAGTAAGGTTCCAAATCTTCTACTGCTGTCTCATGATGCTATCACAAACTAAACCTGTAAGCTGCAGAATGGAGTCAGTTGCTGCACATCCTTACGAATAGATTTCAAAATATTCACAAATTTCTGATATTCTGTCAGTTTCTTTATTTTTAGACAGAAGACGTGAGATTCATCTCTCACAATTCAAGGCTTGGACAACCTTATGTGAGGTCTGCTCTGCAAGGATGGCACATCTTCACCAGTTGCTTCCCGGTTGCTTGTCAACTATCCTCACCATTTACCTCTCCCTGGGTGAAACTATTGGAACTGGTGCATGAAAGGGAGAAACCAAGGTGGCTGGAGAATTGGAAAACAGTGGTAAAAACAATGACTGTAGATGCTGGAAACCAGATTCTGGATCAGTGGTGCTGGAAGAGCACAGCAGTTCAGGCAGCATCCAAAGTGCAGCGAAATTGACATTTTGGGCAAAATCCCATCATCAGGAATAAAGGCAGTGAGCCTGAAGTGTGGAGAGATAAGCTAGAGGAGGGTGGGGGTGGGGAGAAAGTAGCATAGAGTACAATGGGTGAGTGGGGGAGGGAATGAAGGTGATAGGTGGGAGGAGAGGGTGGAGTGCATAGGTGGAAAAGAAGATAGGCAGGTAGGACAAGTCCGGACAAGTCATGGGGACAGTGCTGAGCTGGAGGTTTGGAACTAGGGTGAGGTGGGGGAAGGGGAAATGAGTAAACTGTTGAAGTACACATTGATGCCCTGGGGTTGAAGTGTTCCGAGGCGGAAGATGAGGCGTTCTTCCTCCAGGTGTCTGGTGGTGAGGGAGCGATGGTGAAGGAGGCCCAGGACCTCCATGTCCTCAGCAGAGTGGGAGGGGGAGTTGAAATGTTGGGCAATGGGGCAGTGTGGTTGATTGGTGCAGGTGTCCCAGAGATGTTCCCTAAAGCACTCTGCTAGGAGGCGCCCAGTCTCCCCAATGTAGAGGAGACTGCATTGGGAGCAACGGATACAATAAATGGTATTAGTGGATGTGCAGGTTGTAGGTTGATGGATGTAGAAGGCTCCTTTAGGGCCTTGGATAGAGATGAAGGAGGAGGTGTGGACACAGGTTTTACAGATCCTGCGGTGGCAGGGGAAAGTGCCAGGATGGGAGGGTGGGTTGTCGGGGGGCGTGGACCTGACCAGGTAGTCACAGAGGGAACGGTCTTTGCGGAAGGCGGAAAGGGGTGGGGAGGGAAATATATCCCTAGTGGTGGGGTCTTCCTCTATGGTGGAACTGGTCCTCCTGGGAGCAGGTACGGTGGAGGCGGAGGAATTGGGAATACGGGATGGCGTTTTTGCAAGAGGTAGGGTGGGAAGAGGTGTAATCCAGGTAGCTGTGGGAGCCAGTGGGTTTGTAAAAAATGTCAGTGTCAAGTCGCTCATCATTAATGGAGATGGAGAGGTCCAGGAAGGGGAGGGAGGTGTCAGAGATGGTCCAGGTAAATTTAAGGTCAGGGTGGAATGTGTTGGTGAAGTTGATGAATTGCTCAACCACCTCGCGGGAGCACGAGGTATGGAGCAAGACATGGTGCTATCATGCAGCCAATTCCTCAACATGTTCCTCCATGTCATTATCCTCCTATAGTCATCTTCATGGTAAAATTATCTTTCCTTCTCCTCCTTATCGATATCTTTCTCTTCTTCATCATTATCATCACCTGGGTCCTGACGCTATAATAGATTTACAGGAAAGGAAGGCTTAAGCTAAAAATATATGAATGTAATCTCTTTTGATTGAGGAGTCAGTGATAGGTAAGGACACTTCACAGCATTGACAAAGTAATCATCTGGCCTATAATTGTCTTTATTGTGTGGAAGATGTTCTCTACTAAAGCTGAGGTTTGTGGTTAAAATTGTGTAATCACAGCCATTCCTGTGGTTAGTCAGTAATTTCCATCAAAAGAAGCTACTTTAAAAATATAAAAGAATCTTGCCAGAGTCACCAATTACAGCTACCTGACTCAGTCTTGAAAACAACCCAATGATACTTGCCACTCTCCTAACCTGATAGTAAAATCTTCAAAGACTGCACATTAAATTTGCTCCTTTCTCTCCCACATTGCACATGGTATTCATGACATGCATCTCGAGCAATTGGAGCAAGCATGTAAGTGAGCTAACCACATGATTTATGGCCAGCTCATTACTTGATTGTCATAGTCATAGAGTCATTGAATTGTACAGCACAGAAACAGACACTTCGGTCCAACCCATCCCGACCAACCAAGGGGCGGGTACGTTAACACATTTAAAAGGCATTTGGACAAATACATAGATAGGAAAGGATTACAAGGATATGGGCCAAGTGGGGAAATGGGGTTAGCGTGGATTGACATTTGGTTGGCATGGACCAGTTTTGGCCAAAGGGCCTGTCTCCATGCTGACTCTATGACTCTATATGCTAGATTAATCTAGCTCTATTTGCCAGCATGTGGCCCATATCCCTCTAAACCCTTACTATTCATATACCCATCCAGGTGCCTTTTAAATATTGCAATTGTACTAGCCTCCACCACTTCCTCTAGCAGCCCATTCCGTACATGTATCATCCTTTGTGTGAAACAATAGCCCCTTATAACCCTTTTAAATCTTTCTCCTTTAAACTTAAACCTATGCCTTCTAGGTTTGGATACCTCTACCCTGGGCTAATCACCATATCCATGTCCCTCATAATTTTATGAACTTCTATAAGGTCACCCCTTAGCCTCTGATGCTCCAGGAAAAATAGCCCCAGCCTATTCAGCTTTTCCCTATAGCTCAAGCCCTCCAATTCTGGCAACATCCTTGTAAATCTTATCTGAATCCTTTAATGTTTAACATCATCTGTTCTATAGCAGAGACACCAGAACTGAACACAGTATTCTAAAAGCGGCCTCACCAATATCCCGTACAGCTTCAACAATGACATCTCGACTCCTATGCTCAATGCACTGACCAATAAAGAAAAGCATACCAAATTCTTTCTTCACTACCCTGTCTACCTGTGACTCCTGGGTTTCTTTGTTCACCAGCACTCCCCAGGATTCTACCATTAAGTGTATAATTCCTGCCTTGGTTTGCCTTAACAAAATGCAATACTGTGTATTTATCTAATTAAACTCCATCTGCCACTCCTCAGCCCATCAGCCCATCTGATCAAAATGCTGTTGTACTCTGAGATAGCCTTCTTCACTGTCCACTCTCCACCAATGTTGGTGAAATATGCAAATTTACTAACCATACCTCCTATGTTCACATCCAAATAATTCATATAAATGACAAAAAGCAGTGAATTGGCAAAAAGAGCAGATATGCTAATTTTCTAATGCCCATTTTAAATTACTGGCACAGCCTGCTTTTACCCCCAACCTGTTTTCCAATCCTGGTTTATCTAAACTGAGCTAATTTTAGATATTTGAGAAGTCTGAATTTGGGCGGAATATCTAGTTGAATGGTCTGCAAATTGTAAAAACAAATGGTGCTATCTATTTATCTCTTTTCAAGTTTTCCTTTCTTAAAATGCCAAAAATATTTGTTTGCTGTAAAATGAGAAGAAGGAAGATATGCCAGGAAGACCAAGACTTTTGACCAGTTGCCAATGAGCTAGAATGACTGCCTCATCTGCTCTGGGTCACCAGGGCAGACAATTGGCAACAGCAGTAAGGAAGGCGGTAGACAACTTTAAACCTAGAGGTGGCACTGCTAATCACTGGAAAAATCTATTCTGTCTATGGCACATTCCCCACTAGAACTCTAACTGGTGTAATGGTGAGCACGGCCGAGACTTCCATTGTGTTCTCCACTGAGTAACCTGAGATTGCTTCTTGCTATTACCACAATCCTGCAAGTTCGAAACAGAGCCTGGATTTCTGTATTCTTTCCCACTGAATAACACTGCTCTTGTCCACTTTGCAATGGGTCACAACATAAAATAAAAGTATATTATCTATATTAGGTTTTAAACGACAATGACTATCAACCAGATTTCTTAATGAACACAACTTTGGGTCTATTATCAAAACAAAATGTATTCATGAAAGATGCAATAATTGGTTAACAAACAAAAAAAGATCAGATTTCTCTTCATTGGTTTTCAGAAACAATAAACATATTGATCAATGTGTTATTCTTGACAGCAAAAGGATAAAGTATAGAATCTACTGGAGTTTGTTGTCCTGATATCCTAACAATGTGCTTAAGTTGTATCAAAATTATTTTTTTTAAACTCCAGTGTCCACAGTGAACATTTAGTAACCTATTTTACCGAAACCACTCAACGTATTTCCACAAAACATGAAATAAATCATTTTTCATATCCTTCAAAATTTAAGTACTTCAAAAATAATAAATATGAAGTACCTTTGTAAATACCTGACATTGTTTCACAATATTGCCAAAGATTGTCAGTCAGATAGGCTTTTGCCTGAAACATCGATTTTCCTGCTCCTCAGATGCTGTCTGACCAGCTTTGCTTTTCCAGCACCACTCTAATCTTGTCAGATACAATTGCCATGTACCCAAACTACCATTCCTGGATGTGAGTAAAGTGACGGTGCTTTAATTATCCATTGTACCTATGTGAGTTTGACAAGTAAAAGCTTTTAATCCTCTGAACAGGGGGGAGACATTGGTGCAGTGGGAAATGCTGGAGATCACAACAGATCAGGCAGCATCCATGTAGAGATAGTGAGCTAATGTTTCAAATCTAGATGACTCTTCATCAGAGCTGACATGAAGTGTGGAGGAGGCAGCATTTCTGCTACAGTTAGGGATGTAGGTGGAGATGTGGAGTGTAGAGAGCTGGGGGAGAAAGGATGTTGATAGTTCAGTTTAAGTGAGCGGAATGTGAGAATGGCAGAACAACACTATGTCTAACGAGCAAACAATCCCACTGGGGTGGGGAGAAGGGAGAGAGGAAAGACAATAGTGACAGAGAAAGTCACTAGTAAAGTTAAAAGAAAGGGAAGGACAGGGAGTTGGTTCATAATTTGAAGGTGTTGAACTCAATATTAAGTCCAGAAGGTTGTAATATACCATCAGCTCTGATGAAGAGTTATCTAGATTCAAAAAGTTAGCTTCCTCTCTCTCCATGGCCAAAGTTAAAAATCACATAACACCAGGTTAGAGTCTAATAGGTTTATTTGGAAGTACAAGCTTTTGGAGCACTGCTTCTTCATCAGGTAACTAGTGGGGCAGAATCACAAGACACAGAATTTATAGCACAGGATCATAATGTCATGCAACTGAAATGATATATTGAGTAAATCAAGAGTGCTGTTAAGTCTTTCATCTTTCAGAATGGGTTGCAGATTTTGGTTCACTAATACGTAAATCCCAGAACTTTCTTCAAGTCACATTCCTGAGATAACTTAAGTTTTTACAAAAAAAAAGTGACATCTCAACTCAGACACTGTATTAAAGGTGTGAGATTAGAATCTGTCTGTATTCCAATCTTGAGCTACACTGGTTCTAGGTCCAAAGTAGGGATTTATAAAATGTCACATGGATTGACTGCCTACAGATTGTGTGCTTTTTGACCAAAATACAATGTATCTGCCATTATAATTCTGCAAATGCAATTTCACCCCATAGATGTATATATGTGTGTGTGTGTGTGCAAGTAAGGGAGAGAGAGTATGTATGTGTGTGTGGGGGGGGACAGAGTGCGAATGTGAATGTGTGCGTGTGAGTGTGTGCATGTGAGTGTCTGTGTACATGTGTGCATGCTTGGTAGAGTGTGTACGTGAGCATGACTGAGTATAGGCCTGTGAGAGGGTGTGAGTGTGGTGGGTATATATGTGTGCATCTGAGAGAGTGTGTGTATGAGAGAGGGTCTGCATGAGTATGTGAGTATGTAAGGGTGTGTGTATGTGTCTGCTTGTATGTGTGTGGGAGAGAATGCGAGTGTGATTCTGTGCGTGCATGCATGTGTGTGCGTATCTGTGTGTGCATGCTTGATAGAGTATGTGCATGAGCATGATGGTGTATAAGCCTGTAAGAGGGTGTGCACGTGGGTATGAATATGGCAGTGTGTGTGTGTCTGAGAGGCAGTCTGTATGAGCGTGTGAGTACGTAAGAGTGTGTGTGTGTGTCTATGTCTGTATGTGTGTTTGTGTGCGTGTGTGAGAGAGAGTGTAGAGTGTAATGGTGTCACTGTCGTGTCTCAGCAATATGATTTGAAAGAAGTTCTTGGATTTATATATTAATGAGTCGAAACCTGAAACCCATTCCAAATGCTGAAAGATTTAACAGCAATCTGGGTTTGTTCAATATGTTATAATAGTTGCATGCCACTGATAAATCTGCTATAAATCCTTTGTCTTATGATCCTGCCCTACTAGCTACCTGACAAAGGAGCAGTGCTCCAAAAGTTTGTACTTTCAGATAAACCTGTTGGACTATAATCTTGTGTTGTGTGATTTTTAACTTTGTCCACCTCCTCATCATCTCTCCATGGATGCTGCCTGATCTACTGTGATCTGCAGCATTTGTTGTTTTCAATTTAGACTCCAGCATCTGCAGGAATTTGCTCCTACGTTGTGGTATTGTTGTTGGCCTAACAATGGAGAGACACAGATAATCTTTTTGGGTTCCAAATTCAAATCCCACCACTGCATGTGATAGAAATTCATTTTTTTAAAAATCTGGAAACAGAAGTACAATGATGACAATGAATCAACACCCTTTTCCTGTCACAAAACACAAAAATTCAGTGTTGTCACTTCTGGGCATAGACGCAAAGGGACAAGTTGAAAGTCCAAGTTGAGTTTCCCTTGTCCCACTTGGATTCGTTTTCCATAGTTTAGAGCCTCTCAAATTTCCAGCCTTTACAACATCACCGTTTATTGGTGCGCTTGTCGGTGTAAGATCATCAATTTTGGCCTCACCAAACCTACACACTTTACTGTTGGAGTTAGTCGACAACAAAAGCAACCTTAACTGATTCCCCAAACCCATTTCCTCTATCGGCCTTAGGACACCAGAATCAATGGTGCCACCTTGACTACGATTTTTTTCTCAGTGGATTAAGTGCAGGAACCAGTGTTGATGTGTTTTTGGAGTGAGTTCTGACACAAATAATCAGGAAGATGACATGGCAAAGGAAAGGGATTAAATACAAATCCAAATTCCAAATTAATCCAAATAATCAGTGAGAACAGTTTGCCATTAAAATCTCAGGGACAGAATGCAAATTTTTGTTTCAGTGTGCCCACGGCATTCTTGTCATGGTTAATCTGTTTGCCAGACGGATAAAAATAATTTAAAATGTTCAAGTTGTCACATTTCAAGTGCTATTAAAACTTGAATTCCATTTCTTCGATCACTAACATTCATAACCTTCTGTGGAAAATAAACCAATCTTGCATATTGCAGAACATATCACAAGCCAGATGAAGTGAAACTAAACACAGATCTCAACAACTCCAGACAGTCTGGCTCCAATCAATCATTTGGTGGTCCCAGGTGCTACTAAAAGAGTTACAATATAATTAGTTACCTTGTGAATATACTGCACTATGTAGCAATAATATTTTAAAAAGAAGCAATTAATATTTATTTATAATAGATGATTAATTGTTTGGAAAAGTCACATAATAAAGTACTAGCAGCAGCAATCTTATCTCAGCTTTCCCACTTTCCTTTAACTGGTTATCTTGGTGCCGAATGGAAAATTGGTCAATTCACAATTTAATCGTGTGGCTTGTAAAAAAAAAGTCCTGTACTTTTTCATCTCTGAAGCAAACCTAACAACACCTCATCAAGGTATAAAGTTATTACATTATAAAATGCATTTGTCATTCAGGTGCACTGGTAGGCCAGGCACCATTGATCAAGAAATAAACCTGAAGAATTGGGCAAAAAGCCTGCCTCTTGGCTGATTTGTGAGGTGCGTGGTTTCAGGCGAGATAAAACAAACAAGGACAAAGTGCAAAATACTTCTTTAAAGTCTCAAATTTATTGACGACTTATGGCAATAACCGTCCACCACAATTCCCTATGCTGATTACCAGGCATGTAATGACAGCTTTGTATAACTGCCTAAAATGAACAACAACATTTTGCATTTACATAGCACTTTATATTGCAGGGAAAGTTTCCCGAGGTGCTTCAAAATTGTGACATGAGACAAACTTTGACTCTTTGGCTAAAAGATAAATCAGTGAGGTAGATTGAAGCCTTGAACATTGGTTTCTTGAAGAAGGATTCTGTTGTTGGTTGAGATTTGTATCCTAATGCCTTTTGAATTTTTTTTACTGCATTTTTTCCTGTGGGATTTATATTTTTGTTCTTCGAACTATTGCTTCACTCAAGGTTTTCCCACTACTACTACTAACAGATGATATTTCAGCTTCTACAGCCTAAGTCTGAGAATATGAACCTTTTAAACTGTAGGAGGAAGTGAATGGGGTATTTGAGGTGGGACCAGAGGCAGGTGTAATCGCATCAGAAAAATTCTACCTCAGGATCAATGTCCACTGTTTAAGACTATTGTTATCTATCTCATAGAAGGACTACTTCCATATGAGAACAAAATAGCACTGGAAATATGAAATAAACAAAAAGTAGTTGACAATACATTCCATAAAAAGAAAACAAGAGACTAACTCTTCGGGTAAAACTGAGTTCAATCTTTGCCACTGATGTTTCACTATAGAGGCAAAAGGTTCATGCCAGACTATCACAGATTATTTGCTATAGTGATGGTGTCACTAAAGTGATAATTGTTGTCTAAGCTAATAGTTCTGATTAGGGTCCACCCAATTTGATTAATCATCTTGGGTAGATGATTGAGGTGTCAAAAAGTGTGGCACTGAAAAAGCATAGCAGGTCAGGGAGCATCCGAGGAGCAGGGGTATCGACGATTCTGGCATAAGTCCTTCATTAGGAATGTTGGGGGGTGGGGGTGGGAATGAGGGCTGAGGGATAATTAGGAGGGTAGTGCTGGGGGAAGTTAGCTAGGAATGTGATAGGTAGATGAATGTGGGGGAGGCGATGATCATAGGTCAGAGAGGTAGGTGTAGCAGATAGGTGGGAAGAAAGTTGGACAAGTTGGACAGTTCAAGAGAGTGGCGCAGTGTTGGAAGGTTTAATCTGGGATGAAGTGGGGGGAGAGGAGATGAGGAAACTGGTGAAATCGATGTTGATGCCTTGTGGTTGGAGGATCCCAAGGTGGAGGATGCAGCGTTCCTCCTCTAGGTGTCTGGTGGCTTGGATTTGGTGTTAGAAGCAGCCCAGGACTTGCATGTCCTTGGCAGAGTGGGTGGGGTATTTGAAGTGGTCGGCCACAGGGCAGTGGGATTGTTTGGTGTGTGTGTCCCACCATCTCATGTGCCCACGAGGAGACTGAACAATTCATCAACGCCATGAGTATTTTCTACCCTGACCTCAAGGTGAACTTGAGGTCAGGGTGGAACTCTTTTGCACATTTGGCCTATATAGTTGATAACACACCAACATTGAAGTATCCATATCACATTAGTTATTTATGTTATATGAAGAATAACTTGTTAACTTGACAGCAGCATCCTGTAGTGGCGAATACCACTTATTTTGTGACTGTATAGTAGCAGTTTGAAATAGTTTCACCTGTCGCTTAAACATTTGAGATATCTTATCCTTACAGCGTAACCTGAGGTAGAGAGGGCACCCTCCAGAACCAAAATAGTGACCACCTTAGGGTGTTCCATGAGATTGTGAGATATTCAGTGAAACGTAAACTAATCAGCATGGACATGATCCAACAAGATAGCTTTAAACTACCCAACCTCAGCATTGGGTGTCAAGGTGAACAAGGAATTCAAGTCCTATTTATGAGGTTGCTAGTAAGGTCAATCCTGCAGTGTATGGAACTATAGGAATCCCAATGTGTATACTGACTAGTGAAGGTGGGTTTGTGCGCAACAGTAGTAAAGAAAGCCCTGGCCAATTTCAGTAGCAATTGAGCAAAGGGAGCTCTTTTGACTGTTCACTTCAAATATAATTTGAGCACAGGATGGAGTCAATCAAAGCAGGTAAGGAAATTCTTACATACCACTGCAGTAATGTAGCAAACGTATTGCTGTGATTGTAACAAGGTCAGCCATGTAGATCTGAAAGAATATGAGTTCACTGATTGGGGCTATTAATCTAGTCCAATCAGGGAGCCATGGCTGACAGATAAGAACAGGAGTATCAGTCATCTTACTGACTCTGACAGCTGGCTCTGAGGGAGCTGGATCAGTGTCAAGGGTTCTCTACTTGTAAATAAAGGGCAACTTGATGACGAGATAACAGTCTCTGTGGAGTTATTCATGTATCATTAAAATTTCTGAAATAAACAAGGTATAGGAGATTAGGTGTCATTCCATTGAAGATGCGTTCCGATAGAACCCAACAAAAATATGTGCGAATACTCGGCTGGTGGAGATCGCATGGTCACACCATCTATTTTGGGCATAGATTCATTTAAATTGAATCCAACTGCACAAATTACATGGTTCATAGTTTAACAAGATTAATTCATGCAATAGAGGCAGGTCTAGATTGCCATGATATTGTGCTGCAGGATAGCACAATGGTATATGAATTTCAGTGCCAATGATACTAAGTGTGTAGAGCTTATGTCACAAATATTGTTCGATCACATCAACTAGGATATCCCTTCAGCTGCTTGCCACAAGAAAATTACAGACCATACCCAACCAGTTCTCATTTGCTAAACTCACAACACATTATGTGTCCAATATTGTGTGTGGTTCTGCAATTAGACAACATTTGCTTGACAATTCTGAATGCGCAACAAATTATGCTGACAATCAATTTCGGTTTATCGGTCAGACTCACAATGTGCTACACCTGTGTATACTGAAAGCTGCATTTATTAATAAACAGATTAATATTCTTTGTAACTATAATGAACACACTGCACCTGTTTCAATTCAGCAAAATAGATGGCAGTCATGTACTGGTTAATGTCTCAGACCTGTGTGCTGGCCAATCAGAGTCAACCTGCCTGAAATTGGTTAAAATTTATACAAAACTTGGCAGTTATCTGTCAATCCTCCTTAAGTAGTTCATTCTTCATGACAATGTCTTCACAAATCAGAGTTCACTTGCCAACTAATCAACACTCTCGTCTCTTGCAGTAAAATTATTAGTTTTCCCCATATGTTGGCATTCTTAAAATGTTAAAATGCTTGAATAAAATGTGACTTTTCTCAGCAATACTCAGGTTGTGTACCACAAATTGATTATTTGGATATCCATTACCAAGATGATATGTTCAGTTGGACTACATCTTGAGTTGCCATGTTCTTAAATTTCAACATATCACTATCACAACCAGAGAAAATTGGCTTTTACTAGAAAGCACGAAGTTAAGACTTTCACTCTTACAGATGCACCGTCATTTAAAATATTGGAAAAGGCTTCCTTTAGGGTGCAGTAGATTTACACCATAACAGGCAAGATACAGATCTAAAAGATCTCAGTTTGATCACTGGATTAAGCTGAGATTAAATTTTCTGAACTGGGGGAATGTGTGAAGCTAAGCAACTGTAGCAGCAGCAGGAATCGATAAGGGCTGGAGAGAAGCGAGAACATTAGCAGAAAAATATCCAGACATTTCATTACCTAGCTAGGTAACATCATCAGTGGCGATCTCCAAGTGAAGCGAAGCTGTTGTCTCCTGTTTTCTATTTATATCTTTCTCCTGGATGGGGTTCCTGGGGTTTGTGGTGATGTCATTTCCTGTTTGTTTTCGGAGGGGTTGATAGATGGTATCTAGATCTATGTGTTTGTTTATGGTGTCGTGGTTGGAGTGCCAGGCCTCTAGGAATTCTCTGGCATGTCTTTGCTTAGCCTGTCCCAGGATAGATGTGTTGTCCCAGTCGAAATTGTGTTTTTTTTTCATCCGTGTGTAGGGCTATGAGGGAGAGGGGGTCGTGGCTTTTTGTGGCTAGCTGGTGTTCGTGTATCCTGGTGGCTAACTTTCTTCCTGTTTGTCCGACGTAGTGTTTGTGGCAGTCCTTGCATGGAACTTTGTAGATGATGTTGGTTTTGTCCATGGGTTGTACTGGGTCTTTTAAGTTTGTTAGTTTTTGTTTAAGTGTTGGTGGGTTTGTGTGCTACTAGGATTCCGAGGGATCTTAGTAGTCTGGCTGTCATTTCTGAAACTTCTGAAACACATAGATCCAGATGCTATCTATCAACCCCTCAGAAAATGAACAGGAAATGACATCACCACAAACCCCAGGAACCCCATCCAAGAGAAAGATATAAATAGAAAGCAGGAGGCAACAGCTTCACTTCACTTGGAGGTCGCCACTGATGGTGTTACCTAGCCAGGTAATGAAACGCCTGGATATCAAACCTACAGCTCAGCGTGCAAACCTACACCCTAAACCTCAACCTGAGCTACAAACCTTCACAAAACTTGCAAAAGAAAGATAACTTTGTGAACTAAAACCAAAATCCTTTTTACAAAATAATAAATATGCCAGATGAATTGCTCAAAATGCTAAGCCCTGTTATCAAACCTTTGGCAAAATAAAGATCCAGACACACAGCTTCTTTGATAATCTCCCAGCAAACCTATTCTAGGCCTGTAGAGCCTTTTCAAAAGATCTGGTACTCACCTTCTCATTTTCACCTTATTTGCTCCTGTTTTCCACATAGCACAATGGTGGTAGAACTGATATCAAAGACAATCTGTTAAGCCACATGAAATTTGACAATCATTTGAAAATGTTATTCAACATAAGCAAACAATGATCTTTTTTCAAAAGATCAACATGTTATATGTTGGCTGTTGTACTTTAGTCTTTTTTTGCTATTTCTGAATGTGCCATGATGCTGACAGTGTTGAGCATAACTTAACTTTTCTGCTTAGCAGTAATTAGGACATTAAATTACTACCTTATCAAAACAACATCCTTATTATGTTTTCTTTGGTTAAATTGTGGCTTAGTGGCCATAGGAATGTGTAGGTGAAAACATCAAAGACTAAGCTGTTGTTAAGGTTGGAATGAGGAAATAAATATATTCAAAACTACAAAATTATATGCTTATTGTTTCCTCAGAAATATTGTCACCTTTATTGGGTAATCCTGTCCACCACCACCCCTCTACATCCAGCCCTGTCTCATCCTCCTATTGTTTACAGCAGTTGGCCCAAAAGGGTTAACTCAAAAACCTTGGAATAGTTCTGCCCACTGATACATAAGTAGCTATCTCTGAGAGAAGCTAGTCAGTTGCTTAGTTTGTTGTTAATTGTTTATCAATTCTAAAGTCTATAACCTGGCTGCATACATTTAGTTACTATCTCTTTGGGAGATAGCAACATCTCTTAACTAGTGTTAAGATAGTCAACCAGTCTTAAGCTCATGTAACCTCATGTTATTTTATGTTATATAATATATTTCCTGTTATGCAAGTTGTTGTTTCTCTACTGAATCCCTATTTGTGGCTAATCCTTCATCATTTGATACTAGTAAGCTTGTAAACTAATAGTACAAGAAGGATTGGTGGCAACAAATCTATCCAAAGAAGATTGTAGCAGAAACAGACACCAGCAGTTGGCATAGTTTACAACGTAGAGAAAAATGATTTTTTTTTAAAGTGAAGAGATAAAAGAATCCACAGCCATTTGAAGAGAAGAAAGAAGGACAAAATCTTTCTGCAGACAAGTGAGTTTCCACTTTAAGGAGTTGCCACTTTACGTTAAAAATGGCAAGCCAGTCAGCAGCTGCAGCAACAGCAGAGGCAGCAGTCTGTCAGGGCTCAAAGAACTGTGGCAGCTCAACAACCCTTCTTCAGGAGCTTAAATCAGCCAGACCATGAATACAAGTTTTAAAAAGCTTGAGAGAACCAGAAAAAATATCACTGAAGCTACAAGGAGGAAATTGAGCCACAATCCATGGCAAATGGTCAATGTCGAGGTCCAGAATTATGTTCAGTCCCGGAGAGGAAAGGTGAATGATTGCTTTTTTGACAAAGCTCTGAGTTTGGAAGCTAATTAAATGGCTAAATACTTCTGTCCAATAAACAAGCATTCTTTGTCATCGTCAAAAGGTATCATTATAGGCTGCAAAGACATCCGCTAAAGTAGCTAAAATTTCAAGAAATTTATCAGTGCAGCAATATAATTCATCTTAGTACAATGTAGCATTTGAATGCAGAAGAGAATTTTATCAAAAATAATTCTGTTTAAAGTTATACACATCTATGTTGTATAATTAAAAATCATGTGCAAAATACCATGATGTTATTTCTTCCATTAAAAGTTTTGTCCAGGAGAAGCAGAAATAGGGGAGTCACCCAACATGATGAAAAGGATAGGAAACCCACCAAGAATTAGGGCAAAATGTGCAAATCGCATCTTCATTTTTTTTATATCTGGAAGGTAAAGTTCTTTTAAAATATTTAGGCAGATTTATAAAACTTCAAATACTTCATCATTAAATTTGAAAGTTTTATCAAAGTAATTATTCTGCAATAGAGATTTTATTTTAAAAAAACTTTTACAATTTAAAACAGGGAACAAAGAATCCAAGATTTAAAGATAGAAGCTTTATGACAGTACAAACAGCTAATTGCAAATTAAAGCTTTATTAGAAGATCTCATTTTGCTTTATCAGTAATTACAACTGACTTCAATTTTTAAAAATTCTTAAAGCTGGTAATTTTCTGACAAGCATTAACAGACAAAATATTACAGAAGATACTGATACATTTGGTCATGTGTTAGAAGTATTTTCAACTATTTTATTTATAGAATGGATCATATTATGAAACAAGCAAAATTCAATTAAATAATATAGTTTCCAGGAGCATCTATTGCCAATTTTTTTTAATATTCATTCACGGCTTGTGGGTATCACTCGTTGGATCAGCACTGTTGGTCTGGAGTCAGATGTAAGCCAGACCAGGTAAGGCTGACAGATTTCCTTCCCTCAGAGACATTCGTGAACTAAATGGTTGTTTCCCTTGACAACTGATTCATGGTCACCATTAAACTCTTTTTTTCAGGTTAATATTGAAATCAAAGTCTACCATCTGGCAAGATGAGATTTGAACCCATGTGCCTAGAACATTATCTGGCTCTTTAGATTAATAGTCTAGCGATAACACCACCAGACCAATGTCTACCACTTTTATGGTTAGGAATGCATGTAGTTATGGATTATGACAACTGGAAAATGGTCATTTAGACATTAGTAGGTTGCAAGTGATTTATTATGTGACTACTTTGTACTGGTAAATCAAAAGGCTAATGGAAGCGATGATAGATTTGCTGTTTACAAAAAAAGGGACTTTGGAAAGCAGGGTCTAGCAAAGATTTAAAGATAAAGGTGGAGTTTGATTGCTTTAATTGTTGAACAAAGAGACCTAAGAACCCCTAATCAAACTACTATTGCCTAGCCACAGTCTTTGGATTGATGGGTGTTTCTTCAGGGCACATCTAGAAACTATGAGCAGTTGCTAAAGAAGTTGGAAAGGATGCAGTACTGTCACTTTCAGTCTGTAAGAGATAAGAAGGCTAGAGCTGAAAGCAGCACGCTCTACATCTCACTGAAGTAGTTTTAAATCAAAACCTTCCACCATTTCTCAGGCTGCATCTGAAAGCTGGGCTGAAGATTTCCCATCACTCAATGACCGAGAGCATCATGACCTTATTGGTAAGAATCTTCTATCCTTTAAATTTGGATTCTTGATACATGAGGTTTTTCCCAATTATAATGTCAATGTTTATTACATCCTATCATTTTATGAATATGTGTGTGTTTGCAATTAAGGCAGATATTGCTTAATTTACATAGCACCTTAGCTGATAACCAGATTGCCACATACATGACAAATACGTTTGCCTGTAATAAGCATGTTATTATTGAGCTTATTGAGGAGCCTAGTGAAAGTTTCTCTTCTTCTAGTTATCCATAATAAAGAGAAAAATGATTGACATTTTTGGTGATTGAATAAAGCATTTTCACTTTGGCTATGACCTACAGGGTAGTGGGGTGGTATTTAAACACACTACCATTAGAATTCACCACAATAACTTAATCAATGATCTCAGTATATTTTCTGAATATGAAACTTTACAATTAATTAGAAACAGAATTGTCATGAGAATTTCTGATTCATCTCTATCAATTTTTTTTACAATTAAAGGAAGATATCACGCTGGGCAAGGCTATGCAAAGTTTGTGTTAGAAGTTGATATTCACAAAAACCCAGTAGAATCTGGGGAACAGAAGGAAAGATTTACTCCGGAGGACCATATAGCACATAAACTGCAATCACATGCCAAACCAAATTAAAAATAGTATTCAAATCTTTCTATTCTAGCCTCACTGTCCGAGCGGTGGAGCAAACAAGCCACTCGAAGAAATGCAATGTCTAGCTCCATCACAAGGATGTCACTTTTGGAGGAAAGTCGAATATTTTACAAAAATGTAAAATTAGAAGCAATCTTTAAACAACCGAAGCAACGCTGGTTGCGTCTGAAATTAAGTCAACATTTTATATTAAACCCCAAGAAAATATTTTTGGCTCCCAAAATATACTTCCATCAGAACATATATCCTTAGATGAGTATATTCTTTCTTTGGAAGAAATTTCACAGCAGTTCCTTGTGGAAATAAGCAACTCGTCTGAACCAGACATGGTGGTGGTCATCAATGTCAATGGACATCCAACTCAATTCAAGCTTGATGTAGGAACAAACAAGACTCCTGATAAAACTCCTTGGTTACAAAATGTAAAGTTACAACCCACTGATCTGATGGTACAATGGGCATGCAGAACAACCTCTAAGATTAAAGCAATGTAAAAGATTCCTTTGAGACACAAAGATCATCAGTTCACAAAATGTGCTTCTGGCATCCAGAATCAGAAGACTTCTCCTCTGAGTAGTAGGCACATATTGCTCCGACAATCTTGAAATTTGGGGAAGATTTAGCCTTCCAAGAAGGCAGCCACCATTGACTAAATTGACATACATCAGTAATAAGAAAACTTTACTGTGCTCAGAAAGATACAGGTTGAACCCATAAAGAAGCACACATTAAGTGAGATCAGTTATATCGGTATTAATCTATTGTTTTACATTACCAATATAGCAGAAACTGCTGATTTCACAAGGCTGAAAAGTTATTTACTTGTTCGTCACCAATGGAAGAACTTTCAAGACTGGTTTAAATCTTAGCACAGTCAGTCCAGGGGCCACAACTGATCAAGAAAAAGATTCTAATACTGCACAGCCAGTGCCACTGACAACAACAAAATGCTGACTGGGCTCAAAGAATAGGTCTCATAGTGGAAGATCTTCTCTTAAATTGATCTCATGATAAAATCAGAAGAAAATTACTTCATTCACTAACTCAGATGTTTTGCATTACACACTTAGAGGACATTCAAAATCCTCCAGAAGACAAATTGTTCACTACCAGCGCCAACCAAATGTGTTCAGTAAAAAAATGTTCAATAAATAAAGGTCTCAACATGGTTTTGAAAGGCAAAGAGCGATATATATGGAGAACATTCTCAAACAAAAAGAACACCTATGTATCCAAATTGAGCAGAATTTGAAAAATCTGAGACTTGGGGCAGAAGGGATGGTGGTAAACTTGATAGACTTTCTTTGTGTAACAAATTAAACAAGGGGAAAAAACTTCAGGGAAACATTTAGTAAGGTAGTTGCTCAAAAAGGCTAACTCAAAGCTTTGGAATAGTTCCATTCACTGATATATAAATGTCTTTGGGGAAGCTAGTCAATTGTTCAGTTTTTTTTTATTAGTCAGGAGAAACTTCTACAGTATATTGCTACATAACATTCATCTTGTTACTATTTGCTTGGAGTTAATAATATATCTCATGTATCCCAAATTCTAGCCCAATTGCACTCTGTGTGACCAGTGGGCTCGTCAAACAGAGGAACTCACGATTGTCTTAAATTAGAATTAGTCATTTACAGAAATTGATTAGATTAGATTATCTACAGTGTGGAAATAGGCTCTTCGGCCCAACAAGTCCACACCGACCCTCCGAAGAGCAACCCACCCAGACCCATTCCCCTACATTTAACCCTGACTAATGCACCTAACACTACGGACAATTTAGCATGGCCAAATCACCTGACCTGCACATCTTTGGACTGTGGGAGGAAACCGGAGCACCCGGAGGAAACCCACGCAGACATGAGGAGAATGTGCAAACTCCACACAGACAGTTGCCTGGGAATTGAACCCGGGTCCCTGGTGCTGTGAGGCAGCAGTGCTGCCACCATGCCGCCCACTATTGCTAGCCCACCAGAATTGCTAGCATTCGGGAAGCTGTCTTGGCTGTTCAGTCCATGAAATAAATGAATTGAAGTTAGTTGGAGATTAGGTACTGTGGAGGTAACCATTAGGACTGTAGAATTAGGAAAGCTTGCCTGACCCTGTTGGATCCACAGGAAGTTTAAATGAAAATAAAATGCACCTAACACTTGATTTTCTATTGGCAGTTTTGGGGGTCACTGAAGAATTCCAATGAGGCAAGCCGAAGAAAGTTTTAAAGGGGATCCTTTTAAATGGGTATTAGCCTCATCAGTAACATGCAATTTTTAATCATATCTGCTCCGGATGCCGAAAATTATATTCTCCACAAATTTAGCAATGGGTTCAATGCTTGTGTGGATTTGGCACAGCCTGTCCATTGCAAAATTTGTTCACTTTGCACAATTTTAATGTCCAAGCAAGGGTGCAATTGAAATGAACTTTCAACCTGTCCATGCCTAAGTATATGCATTGGTATGAAAAGCTTATGTGGTAGAACCTACTGGCAACAATACCAAACTGATCACTGCCAAATGCTTTAATGCTATGTTAATTATAAAAATCTTGAAAAATAATGAGCAATACAATTACAATATAACTTGTAATACGAAAATGCTGAGTTTGCTAGTGTAGAAGAAATGTATTAACATTAGATGGTGGGTACAACATCTGAAAAAACCATGACATGGTGAAATTTGAATTTAATAAAGGATCTGGAATTAAGGGTCTTATGACTATGACACCATTGCTGATTGTCAGAAAAACCCATCTGGTTAACTAATGTCCTTTCGGGAAGGAGGTCTGTCATCCTTACCTGTTCTGGCCCACATGTGACTCCAAACCCACATGTGGTTGACTCTGGGCAATTACAGATAGGCAATAAATACTGGCCTAGCCAGAGATGTCCATATCCTGTGAGTGAATTAAAAATTTGAGTTAGAGCTTCATTTTAAATGGGTTCAATCCTGGAAGTTTTTGGAAGTCAGCACACAATTTTGAGAACTAGAAGATTACTGTTTTTATTCATACTATCATACACTTTGCAAATTAAATGTGTTCTGTCAAAATTCATACATTTACCACTGTAAATAGATACTCATATTGGTTTCTGTACAGTTCAAGGGTCGATTATTATCATAGTTACATATTTAATTCTTTAGGGAATTCTAACCACCAGTTTTTAACTTACAGGTTACCATTTTCTTCAATTCAAATCCCATGTTAATAGAATCAGTGCTGCTCCATTTCAACACTATAGTATCAGTAAGGGTAGTTATCTGCACTCAAGTGAATGAAGAATACCAAAGGCTGTCAGGCTACTAGTAATGGTCTCATACTGCTTCAGCAGTCATACCTTGGTTAGTGTACAAAAAGGGTGCTGAATTTATGTACATTTGCTTCTATTCAAATGTGACATCTAGTTTATGAGTTTAAACCAACCAAATTCGAACATTTGAATAAATCTTTACAACAGAAACAGCATATATTTATATAGTGACTTCAGCAGCATTAAATTGTCCCAAAATATTTCTCAAGAGAATAATCAAACAAAATTTGGCAATGGTCCAAAGAAGAAGACATTAGAGTTGGTGATCAAAGAAACCATTCAAGAAGTTAGAGATGGAAAGGATTATGGAGGGGGTTCCAGAGATTACAGGCTGGATGCCTGAACACAGAGGTTGCTAATATTGGGTCAAAGAAACTAACATTGTGCAAGGAACCAGAGTTGGAGGAACACTGGAGAGAAATTCCTTTATGCACTGTTGCTTCTGTGTACTGTGATTTGCCATAGCTAAGTGAACACTGAAGTCATCTTGGGTGAAGTAAAGGCATTGTATCGAAGTCATTATCATCCAGCAGATGAAACATAGTGTCTAACATGTGGAGCTGAATTTCAGTGGATTTTGATAGCTATGGGAGACCTAGATATATCTATCTGCAACTTTGAGCAGGGCATTGACCACTGAATGCATCGATGCAGTTTTGAGCATTCCAAAGAATATTGGTTAGGCCACTTTTGGAATATTGTGCGCAATTTGGGTCTTCCTCCTACAGAAAGGATGTTGTGAAACTTGAAAGGATGTTGCCAGGGTTGGAGGGTTTGAGTTATCGGCAGAAGCTGAATAGGCTGGCTCTGTTTTCCCTCGAACATGGGAGGCTGCACGGTGACCTTATAGAGGTTTATAAAATCATGAGGTGCATTGATAAGGTAAATAGACAAGGTATTTTCCCTGGGTTTGGGCAGGCCAGAACTAGAGGGCATATGTTTAGGGTGAGAGGGGTAAGATTTAAAAGGCACCGAAGGGGCAACTTTTTCACGCAAAGGGTGGTGCGTGTATGCAATGTGCTGCCAGAGGAAGTGGTGGAGGCTGGTATAATTACAACATTTAAAAGTTATTTGGATTGGTATATGTATCGGAAGGGGTGAGAGGGATATGGGTCAAGTGCTGCCAAATGAGACTAGATTAATTTAGGATATCCGGTTGTCATCAACGAGTTGGACCGAAGGGTCTGTTTCCGTGCTGCACATCTCTAATAGCTGCCTCTCTGGTGATAAAGACAGATTTGTAAATTAATTGGACACTCTTCCAATCTCAATGACAGAACTATAAAACTGATGGAGATTTAAATGGGAAGCTTGAACGAATCAGAGTAGGGACTCTGTTGCCAGTCCTGGTAAAAGACCACAGGTTGTATTATATATTAGATCACTACAGCAGCATGGTGGCTCGCAGTGACAGTGACTTGGGTTCAATTCCACCCTCAGGTAACTGTGTGGAGATTTTACATTGTCCCCCTGTCTGTGTGGGTTTGCTCTGGTTTCTTCCCACAGTCCAAAGATGTATAGCTTAGGTGATCAGGATGTATGTGTTAGGTGCATTAGTCAGGGGTAAATGTAGGAGAATGGGTCTGGATGGGTTTGTTGGGTCAAATGGCCTGTTTCCACACTGCAGAATTTATGTGATCTCATTTAGGAGTGGAGAAGCCAAACTCATTAAATTTTGTTGACCTTGAAGTTTCACTTTGAGCACTTAAACAATGCACAACACCAGAACTCAGGAAGCAGAAGGGAATATTGATCAGCATATGAGATGCCTAGTTGAATCTTTTGAGTTTGAGTAACTGAAGATACAATTATGTTAGGAACAATACATTCTATCGCGAGAGCTTGATTGCAGACAGAAGACAAGCCAACTCTAAAGGAAGCTCTTGACTTATACAGAAGCTCTGAAATTGCCAATCACCAGCTGAAGAGTACCTTGAACAATGCTATGAGGCAGTTCAGGCCTTCCTGAAATCAATGGGGAAAAAGAAGGAAAAGAGCCAGTAGAAAGTTCAAGACCAGAGTCCTGGATGCAAATGTATACAGGTACCACACAAACTAAGAGGAAACATGTCCAGCGTGGAAACACAGCACTTTAACTGCAAGAAGATAAATGACCTTGCAAGAAAATGTAATTGAATTAAATTGAATTGAATTTGTTGTCACATGCACTGAGGCACAGTGGAAAGCTTTGCCTGGCAAGAAATACAGGCAGATCACATAGTTAAATAGCATAGATAAGCAAATAATAGGTAAACAGCATCAAAAACCAAAAAAACGGGTTCAGGTGAATGCTAAAAGTTTGTGAGTCCATTCAGTATTCTAACAACAGAGACTAGAAACTGTTTCAAAACCAGCTGGTGCATGTGTTCAGGCTTCTGTAACTTCTCCCCGATGGTAGAGGTTGTAGAAAAGCATTGCCAGGGTGGGATGGATCTTTGTAAATGCTAGTGGCCTTTCCTTGACAGCGGGCCAGGTAGATGGATCCCACAGATGGGAGGTTGGCCTTTGTGATTGTCCGGGCTGAGTTCATCACTCTCTGTAGCCGTCTCCAATCTTGAATGGTACAGTTGCCATACCAGGTAGTGATACATCCACACAGAATGCTCTCGATGGTGGACCTATAAAAGTTGGCAAGGGTATTCACCATTACGCCAAATTTTCTCAGCTGCCTGAGGAAGAAGAGACATTGCTGAGTTGGAGAGAAGAAAAGTAAGGCAATAAAGATGCTTGCAGGACAGATTTTGGACAATGTTTCTGAAGAATTGCTGTGGATCCTAGAACAGATTTGTGCTGTCAAGATCTATTACAAAACATTGTTTGTAACTGTTGAAATAATGACCAGAGGACAGCTTCAAGTGAACATGGAGTATTAGATAGATAGATGCTGGTGCTATGTACAAACCATGGGATGCACAGATCTATCTGATGTTATGTTTTGTGGTGGTCCAAAAATTAAGTCAACAAAGGAAACATTGAGACTCTAAGATGGACCAATATTCATCCCAAGTGGACAAACCGAGCTAAGAGGACAATACAATGGGAAGAATGAAGATCAGCAGTTTCAGCTTATAAAGGCAAAGCAAAATCCCCCAGTCCAGTTAAAACAAGTTAAAAGCTTGGACCGGTAACTCTCTGCATGTTTGAAACATTGTAGTGTTTCAGATGGCACCAAGCAACTGGCTGCAAAGAGATTATGACAAAGTACTTAGATGTTTGCACAGGTCTTGGGTTGTCTTCCTGGTAAATATCATCCGGAAGTACATGAAAAGTACATCAGTCCTCTGATGTTGGTGAGAGAAACTCAACATCTTCTGAGAAAAGTTCATTGCACCCTGAAATCCAGCCTGAAAGATGAGATAGTATAGCTTAAAATAGTGGAAGTATGTGATAACTCCTCCAGACTGGATTAGATTATGTAGCAATGAATAGAATCTGGAAAGCTGAGAGTCTCTATGAATCCAAAATATCTCAACACAATGTTTGAAGAGATCTGACAATCCATGCCAAAACCATTGATGACATTTTGCATAGATCTTTACCACCCTAAATGAGAAAGTTGGATATTGACAAGTGAAGGTGAAAGAAAGCAGCAGGTCAATTCTGGACATAAGTGTATTAACACTAACAGCATGAAACTATTTGTGAACTTCCTGGAGTGGAATTGATTGTGGTTAATATACTAATCAATGGATTTGAATGATGATGGAAGAAGCCATAATAGACCATGGTCAAATTAGCTGTGAGTGCTAGAGAAAGCTCTTCAGATGAACACAATGCTGAACAATATAGAACTAAAACTAAAAATTACTAAAGTCAAGTATATATGTCATGTACTCTCAGGTAAAAGAATGTTGCCTTAATGCTGCATAAGTGCAATCCGTGGCAGAAATGCAGCAGTCAGCAGATATGAAGATGGCGGAATGATTTATTTGGAAACAATGTAGCATAGTTCTTGGCCACTTTGTCATTAGAGTGTGAACCTTCATGCAAGCTCACTCAAATGATGTTCAGTGAGGGGCACAGAACAAGGAGCAGCCTTCACTCACATGAAATAACTGGTGATGGTAACACTGGTGCTGAAGTCCTGCAGTGAGATGTCTGTCAAACCGGAACTTCGAACAATTGTCCTCCAGCAAGACGATCAATTTAGTTGCATCCAGAAAGTCAATGAAAACTGAATGACACTATATACAGATTGAGAAAGTGTACCTGCCTATTGTCTTTTCTTGTGAACGTTTAGATCATTATCTGTTTAAGAGAGACCTATATGATAAATCTGACCACAAGTCATTTCAAAGCATCTTTCTCAAATCATTCCCATGTGCTCCAAAGTGTCCGCAAAAGATGTTATTTCATTTTCAATGATACCATTTGAAGGGAAGCAGGCATATGTTGCCAACATGTTGCAAGCCATTGCTTTCACTTAGCAAGTGGTTGATGGCTCTAGTGCAAAATGTGAAATCTTTCAGATCAATAAGAAGCAATGGCATGACTTTTTCTGGAAATCATCGATCCAGAAGAGACACTGAATCCAACACTGATGAAGCTGAAAATGTGTTGCTGGTTAAAGCACAGCAGGTTAGGCAGCATCCAAGGAACAGGAAATTCGACGTTTCGGGCATAAGCCCTTCATTGGGCTTATGCCCGAAACGTCAAACTTCCTGTTCCTTGGATGCTGCCTAACCTGCTGTGCTTTAACCAGCAACACATTTTCAGCTCTGATCTCCAGCATCTGCAGACCTCATTTTTTATTGAATCCAACAGACAAGTATCTTGTTCAGATAAAACAGATTACTCAATGGAATGCAATTCTCAAAGTGCTGCAGGAAGTAGTGATGAAAGGGTGCCTGAAACCACCAAGAACCCAACTGATGCTAAGGGAGAATGTTGGGCTCACAGAAATGACACCATTGCCCAAGAGATCATCTTGTACAAACGGACAAAAGCCCCATCCCTCAGCGGATGAGAAAAGAGATGCTGAAGCATAGCTATGCGAGCCATCAAGAAACTTAAATTTTGTCCGAGGAAGGCACTGCTAGCCAAACGTGAGCAATGTGATCAAAGACCACATTAGCCAGTGCAGTGTTTGTACTGGATATCTAACTAAACAGCTACTCCTGCAACATGACATCTGAAGATAGACTAGAAAGAACAAGTACATTTTTTGTTCATGCATGATGATTTTATTTATACAGCAGATAAATAACTTGCAATTACAAATGACAGTGCATGCATTCTTTTACTCTTTTTATAAAAATAGGGATGTTGGGAGAACTGCCTTAAGCACTGTTCCCTCATTTCTGCTGCGGCTTCCCATCATCATATGAGCACCAAGGTTATCTTGGGTGAAACAAAGGCTTTGTACAGAACCCACTTTTACCCACTACATTAAAAAAACCCCACACACTTCTTAGGAAGTTATTCTGGTGGAGAATGTTACAAAGATACAGAGTGCCAGTATAATGGAAGGATTTGAGCAATAGGATAAGAATCTTAAAATCAAGGCAAGTTTAAACTGCTTATTATGTTGATAGATGTCCAATACTTGGTATGTGTTACAATACTTTTGGATGATTGCAAGTTTTGGAGAGAGTGGAAGTTGCGAGCCAGCCAGCAATGTTAAGGCTCGTAAGGTCCATTACAGGGTCCGATTTGATGATTTTACAGAGGTGTCAGCAAACGGTCTTTGTGATGGTGAAGTTATAGGGTTATACGTTTAGCTCCCACTGTCAAATAATATGGCAAGGCTGTGAACAATCTTTCTCAACCTGTGATGGTGACCAGGGAGGGGACTGAGTTCAGGAACAAGGAAGAGAGTTACTGAAAGTGGCTGAGGACAATGCGCTTGGCTTCTCCAATGTTTAATTGGCTGCATATTTCTTGAGGCTAAATATTACTGAATAAAAGTAAGAGAAAGTTTGTGGCAAGATAGAGCTGGGTATTATGCAGTCTGACATTGTCTTTGAACAATATTGTCAAGGAAGAGGAGGTAGATGAGAAATACTAGACAGGTGCTGAGAAACACCAGAGTAATGTTAGGGTGGATGAAAATCCAATCTCAGAGATCCTCTGGCCATGATTGGATTGATAAAGAGAGAAACAAGGTGTGAACTGCTCGACTCAGCTGGACAACAGAGGAAATGTTTTTGAAAAAAGTGGGACAGTCAACCACGTGAAATCATTCCATTTGAATCTGAAACCAATTAATCCCTCACAGATTACATTTCCAAGATTCGTACAATTCAACAAGCCATCTGTCCTGATAACTTCCTTCCCCTTATCACACTTTCTAACTCAATCTTTCAAACACTCCCGGCTTGACCCCCATTAATCTGTAATTTCGCTCCTCTCTTTAAGGCCCCACCAGCTGCAAGATCATTCTTACAGAAGCCTGCATTCTTACCCTCGCTCCTTAAATCCCCTCCCCAATGAACTCCTTACCATCCAAGTATTTCTACTCACGCTCAGATCATTAGTGGCCTTCTTTCCTTAGACACTTTCCCCTTATCTAGCTCAGTGACAGTCCTCCCCATCTCTGAGACCAAAAATCAAGATTAAAGTGCCACTCCAAGGCAGTACCTTTAAATCAGTGTTGAGGAAAAGTTGCATTGTTAGCAATGTTGCCTTTCAGCTATGGTTCTGGCTGCTCAGGTGAATGTGAGAAACTGCAATACTGTTCAAAGAACAGAGGCTGGAGGGGGACACGCAAAGTGGGGGGGGGTAAGTGGAGTGGTAGTTGGTGGGGGGGGGGCAGATGGATAGAGTGGGTGCTTTCAGCTATTTAGGCACCATTTATCCCCAAATTAACAGCAACAAAATGGATTAAATCAGAAATTGCTTCAAATATGGGTTTGGGGGGTCAACAATGTTGGTTGGATTATATGTGCACCATAAATTACTGGAATATTGATCTGATAATGATGCAGAGATATTAATGTGACAAATGCAACCTCAGAAACAGTGCTTCTTAGCCCAGATGCCACCATCACCATCCCCGGCAATGTCTGGATTATTGTACATAAGGTATAACTATGCCAGGTTGTTGTTTGAATAATCCATTGGACAGTTCTCCCAATTTTGCCACAACTCACCAAATGATGGAAAGGAGGATGGTGACTCTTTGTCAGAATTGCAATTTCTAGAACTTTCTATTTTTGTTTCAGATCTCCAGTAACTGCAGTTCTTTGTTTTATGATAATGACATGGAGGATTTTGTTGGGTCAGTTGGCCATCGCCATTTCTGGTGCCTAGGACAGTATTGGGTGTCCCTATTATATTGCTGTGGGTCAGGAGTCCCATGTGGATAAGTACAGCATAGTCACCTTTAGGTTAGCTTGTAATTTACACATTTATTTCAAAATTTAAATTTCAACATCTGCCATGGTGGCACTCAAACTCATGTCCCCCAAATACTGGCCAGGACTTCTGGATTATTAGTCTAGTAACTAATCTAGTGACCTTCCTTAATATTTTGAAAAAAAAAACAAGTAGGTGAAGTGAAGATTGCAAGCCAGTTATGTCTGCAAATTGTGACAATGATCCTTAAGAGATCAATAATAAACAGCAAGGTAAGTGCTCAAACATAACTATAGAACCAGGAGTCCCATCCATCTATCCTAATAGACTCATAGAGTCATAGAGATGTACAGCACGGAAACAGACCTTTCGGTCCAACCCATCCATGCTGACCAGATATCCTAACCCAGTCTAGGCCCACCTGCCAGCACCTGGCCCATATCCTTCAAACCCTCCTATTCATATACTCATCGAGATGCCTTTTAAATGTTGCAATTGTACCAGCCTCCACGACTTCCTCTGGCAGCTCATTTCATATATGTACCACCCGCTGCATGAATGCCAAAAATATATCATGAATGATATCTGGTGTTGTAATGGGCCAGAAATTCTGACTTCAAGTCCCACCTGATGACCATGGGAGTGTTTCATAATACAGATAAACAAGTTGCTTATCGATCTGTAAATCTTTCTGATATGCTAATGGCAGAAAGTCAGAATGGGAACATTTCATGGTCTACCATAGCTATTTGTAGCACAACAGCCTCTACACATTAAAAGGCTCTGCGCAGACATTGATTACCTGGTGCAGATTATATGCCGAGGAGAAAGTGAGGACTGCAGATGCTGGAGATCAGAGCTGAAAATGTGTTGCTGGAAAAGCACAGCAGGTCAGGCAGCATCCAAGAGCAGGAGAGTCAACGTTTCGGGCATGAGCCCTTCTTCAGGATTCCTGAAGAAGGGCTCATGCCCGAAACGTCGACTCTCCTGCTCCTTGGATGCTGCCTGACCTGCTGCGCTTTTCCAGCAACACATTTTCAGCATATTATATGCCCTCTATCCATTCTAATATTGATGTAGAGGTGCTGGAGTTGGACTAGGGTGCAATCATTCTAATTTTGGAATTGTAGACTAATCTTCTCATCATTCAGTCTAAAATCATTCCAGAGATGACGTTGGGAGAACCCAGTGATAGAGCCATTTGGGTACAGTCATAGTGTCATACAGATGTACAACATGGAAACAGACCCTTCGGTCCAACTCACTCATGCCGACCAGATATCACAACCCAATCTAGTCCCACCTGCCAGCACCCGGCTCATATCCCTCTAAACCGTTCCTATTCAGAAACCCATCCAGATGCTTTTTAAATATTGCAATTGTACTAACCTCCACCACTTCCTCTGGCAGCTCATTCCATACACTTACCACCCTCTGCGTGAAAAAGTTGCCCCTTAGGTCTCTTTTATATCTTTCCCTTCTTACCCTAAACTAGAGTTGCCTTCTAGTTCTGACTCCCCCACCCAAGGAAAACACTTTGACTATCTATCCTATCCATGCCCCTTATGATTTTGTAAACCTCTATAAGGTCACCCCTCAGCCTCCGATGCTCTAAGAAAAACAGCCCCAGCCTGTTCAGCCTCTCCCTATAGCGCAAATCCTCCAACCCTGGCAACACCCTCGTAAATCTTTTCTGAACCCTTTCAAGTTTTACAACATCTTTCCAATAGGAAGGAGACCAGAATTGCATGCAATATTCCAAAAGTGGCCTAACTAATGTCCTGTACAACCGAAACATGACCTCCTGACTTCTGTACTCAATACTCCGACCAATAAATGAAAGCATACCAAATGCCTTCTTCACTATCCTATCTACCTGTGACTCCACTTTCAAGAATCTATAAATCTGCACTCCAAGGTTTCTTTGTTCTGCAACACCGCCTAGGACCTTACAATTAGGTGTATAAATCAAGCTAAGATTTGCTTTCCCAAAATGCAGCACCTCACATTTATCTAACTTCAACTTCATCTGCTACTTCTCAGCCCATTGCCCCATCTGATCAAGATCCCATTGTAATCTGAAGTAACCTTCTTCATTGTCCACTACACCTCCAATTTTGGTGTCATCAGCAAACTTACTAATTATACTTCTTATGCTCCCAGCGAAATCATTTATATAAATGATGAAAAGTAGTGGACCAAGCACCAATCCTAGTGGCACTGGTCACAGGATTCCAGTCTGAAAAACAATCCTTCATCACCAACCTCTGAGCCAGTTCTGTATCCAAATGGTGAGTTCCCCCTGCATTCCATGAGATCTAACCTTGCTCACTAGTCTCCCATGGGAAGCCTTATCGAATGCCTTACTGGAGTCCATATAGATCACGTCTATCACCCTGCCCTCATCAATCCTCTTTGTTAATTCTTCAAAAAACTCTACCAAGTTTGTGAGACATGATTTCCCACGCATAAAGCCATGTTGACTCACTAATCAATCCTTGCCTTTCCAAATACATGTACATCCTGTCCCTCAGGATTCCCTCTAACAACTTGCCCACCACCGATGTCAGGCTCACTGGTCTTTAGTTCCCTGGCTTGTCCTTACCACTTTTCTTAAACAGTGGCACCATGTTAGCCAATCTCCAGTCTTCCAGCACCTCACCTGTGACTATCAATGATACAAATATCTCAGTAAGAGCCCCAGCAATCACTTCCCTAGCTTCCCACAGTCTTCTAGGGCACACCTGATCAGGTCCTGGGGATTTATCCACTTTTATGTGTTTCAAGACATCCAGCACTTCCTCCTCTGTAACATGGACATTTTTCAAAATGTCACCATCTATTTCCTTACATTCTATGTCTTCCATGTCCCTTTCCACAATAAATACAGATACAAAATACTCATTTAGTATCTCCCCCATCTCCTGCGGTTCCACATAAAGGCCGCTTTGCTGATCTTTGAAGGGCACTATTCTCTCCCTAATTACCCTTTTGTCCTTAATGTATTTGTAAAAACCCTTTGGATTCTCCTTAGCTGTTTTTGCCAAAGCTATCTCATGTCCCCTTTTTGCCCTCCTGATTTCCGTCTTACTCTTCTAAGATACCTTCAGTCCATGGTCAACTTTCTCCTTCCAAGTATGCCACAAAATCATATCTTAAACTGTTCATACACTGAACTACGACATTTTGATTTGTGAAATAAATCAATGTATTTACTTTTTTAAATATTGAAATGGCTTTCCATCCTGGAAATTATTGCATTCCAACAGGAATATAGATGGTAGGACTGGTTCAAAAGATTACCAATACCGATGAAAGGACTTTTAAAAAAACCCTCTAGGAACAATTCACTGCCTTCTGGAGTGAGACTCCTGGGCTTCCTTGATGCTTCTCTGTGCCTCAATGATTGGTATCAAGATCATAAATTGCATTGTTTACACAGTTGTCCACCAGCTCTAAATAGCAATGACAGGAGAAATTTGTATTAACATCATAAAACCAGGAATTTATGATCACTATTAACCTTAATAGTGATCCTCAAGTAGACCATTAATCCTTATTAGCTTTACTAATGGAGAAACTACATAACTCCCAATAAGTTAGAGAAGGCTGAATACATTGCACACTTCATTCTAATATAAATTGGTAGATTTTTAAAACAAATTATAAATGAAGATTGTCATCAAGGTAATTGAACTCTAGCAATGTCTGTCCAAGTCTATTAAATAATTAATAAGAGAACACGGATACTCAACGTACTTATGACGACTGAACCAGAATTAGTTAATAATCTGATGATAAGGGAGCATCTTGTAAATAGTGAGCATAAGTGTTTGGTATTAGATTTTGATTGCAAATCACAAACCAGGCTGTAATTGTAAATAAGGTAATCTTTAAAGGAATATGAAATAAATTGATCACCATAAATTGAGCTGATCTAGAAATGCACAGACTTGCAAACAGCGGAAAGCATTTCCAATGTTATTCGGTATGACCCAAAATCAATTTACATGTGAAACGCGACAATAGTTGACAAATGAAGTAAGATGATTTCCAGTTAAATAAACTGACTTATAATTGCAAGGACACATGGGAATGCAACAGACTGATATTACTTTGTTGTATACTATGCTTGCTTTTTTGATTATATAAGGTACAAATAGTAAAACATGATAAAAAATTCACAAAGCATTTGAAAGCTGATAACAAAATGTGTCTAAATATATTTTAAAGGTAGAGATTATCAAGAATATAACAGACAAAAAGAAAGTGACAGACTCAACAAATGAGGAAATTAATACACTGGAGGTTGAGGATAAAATACCTACAACACAGCAGAACCTAAAAATAACTAAGGAGAACAAACTTAGTGATGTAATGATAAAATAGTCTCCACCCCAACATATTAAGAAAAGTTATTGCAGAGTTGTATATCCTATGAACAATTTAAATCAAAGCTCTAAATTAGAATGCAAAGAATACACACATAGTGTAATTGTGCTTCATTTCTTACTTATATCTCAGCTGATTTAAGACTGTCCCAAGAAGTTGAACATGACAAGAGAGATTCAAAACTGAGTTCTGGGCAAGATGTGGACAGATATCACATCTGTGGACATCTGTGTGAAAAGGAACGGTGACAAAGATATAAATATTTGTAAGGCTGCCAGGGTGAGGGTAGAATTTGTAAGAGAGGGTGAAGACAGTAGTTTTGATATGGAGAAGAACAATAGCCAAAAAAAGGAAAGTGTTTGCAATGTTAGCTTGTATTGGGGCCAGAAAAGGAACTTGGGAAATCACTGGCTTAATGGCTGTATGATTAAAAAGATATGCTTCATGCAAAAGGTAAGCTTTAAAAGATTCCAAGAAGCAAAATTGATCATTGCCTTATGAGAATAATATCAATTCGCGAAGAGTTAAAATTTATGAATAGATTTGTTGATTTAGTTTATAACTTCTTGAGTACTCAAGAGTTACAGTATTTAAAGTGATAAAATGAAACAATTTTCTTTGTAAATCAATCCTGAACAAGACAGCACAATCTTAGAACCAGGCCTATGAAATTTTGTAATTTAAGAAACATTTTTCACACAATGGGTATTTAAACCTCGAATTCACTCTCCAAAAAATGCTTCAGCCAATTGAAATTTTCAAGATGGACATCAATAGATTTTTTTTGTTATCAAAACATTTAGGGATATCGATCAAGGCAGCAGAATGGATTTAATGCTCAGATAAGCACAGTCTAGTCGAACAATTAAAGAGATCCAAGGTGCTGAATATCTCCTTTTCCTATGTTCTTATGCTTCTGTCTAACTATATTTACAAGATCTTATAAGCAGTTTAGCATCCCGAGAGCTAACTAAAAAAAACTAACATCATAACAACAAAAACATATTGCTTTCAGTATATCTCTGCTGTGGGTCAGTATTTTACAACCCTGGAAATCAGTTTTACATATTTCAATCAAACTGTTCAGACCACACAGATTGATGAGGCTTGAATCCAGATATTCAGGACCAAAAGCAGGGACACTACCATTTTACCACAAGATCTTGATTCGGCAGCAGCGAAGAATAAAGTAGTCAGCAGGATACAAACTTACATGGGACGACCTCAAAAGTATTCTATTCTAGTGCCTTAATCACTCAGCCATGACGATAGATCACTGGATGTTTGATTTATGCTACTTTTCTTAAGCAGAAATGAGACCAAAAAAAGGCAAAATGGGGTAAAATACATCACCATTTCCTGTCCACTTAATTTACACCAATTACTAACTCAAAGTCAACAGAACGCAATAAAAATCTTCATTGGTCTCTGTGAGTATTCAAATGGATTCAGTGAAAAACTGAAAACAACTACACACTAATTGTGTTCTGTAGCATTGTCTGTGGCAGTTTGCTTTTGTATCAGAGCTCTGAGTATATTCTGTAAATTGGAATGTGGCAGTTCTGTATTTGCTTTTTGCTTTTATTAATAAACATTTTGACTATGTTCCGCCTGCTTGATCAAATCCTGACTATTCACTGGTGTTCACTCTTCAACAATCACATATGACTGCTGTGAAACATTAAACTGCTTTATCTAAGTAATGGCATCTCTTGTGATTAAATCGCTAGGATTTTTTTAATTGAGCTATTAAAATACTTTGTTGTAATTATTGATGGAATATTGTCACACCACTCAAAGTATTTAATTGTAGGAAATGAAGAGAAGCCTGGCAGCTGCTGGCTAAGATGAAGAACCACAAGGCTAATCATTGAAAACACTGCAATGCCAATTGTGTGCTCAGGTTGGTATAAGATTGTGCTCCTACTTTAGTTCAATGAAGTTTTATTGTCTGGGCTTCCAAAGTGCCATATGGTGCTTTTATTGTTGTAACTTCCTGCTAACATAAATATGTTGAATCTCGGCACAAACCAGAGTTTCGTCACTTAACAAAGCTGACAATATAGTAATATGACTTCCCCAAAAGAAAAGAAAATTTTGTAACTTGATGCTTTGCAGACAAAATGCAGTGAAATTAGGTTTCTTTCCAAGCTTCTTTTAAATGCTGCGGCTTCGTGAAATTATGTTTCTTTGCCCAAGGGTATGTGTCAGCAGACACTGTAAAATTGCAGGATACATAATGGGCCTCAGATGATTAGCACAGGAAAATAGAATTAAGGCTTGGATTTTCCTTTAGTTATGTTAATGACCCAAAGAGTTGTCATCCATTGGGAAACTAATATATGCTTTAAAGTATCAATTGAGATACTTCCACACCCATTTCAATGACTACAATTTACTTGATACAATAGAATATATTTTGCTTGAGTGTCGTTTAGAAAAGGAGAATTGTAGTTTGTAATAAAATGCTTTGAAAGTTATATACTTTCCTTTTAAAACTATTTAAAATAGAAAAGGCATAGGAAGAGGTAAAATTACCGTGAAATAATTAAAGCTAGCACATAGTAAGTGTGTTAATGTAGTCAGTTGTACCTTAGCCTTAATGCAGCATTAGCACATTTTACCCAAATCCAAAATCCCTGAATCAAGTTAACACACAATTACATATGATCTGCCATTAATTATTTTCACTTTTTTAAAGCTTGTATAGCACCAAATAAAGGCTAATACAATGGCCTTGCACCATGTAATATTACTTTATACAAAGGTAGTATTAAGGAAAGGGGTTCATTGTGGTGTACAAATGATGTTGTAAATATCACTGTTTCTTCTACGCAGCAAATCCATCATATCTCTGGAGGAAAGGGAGTAGAATGACAAGAGAGAGGTATTGTATAAACCTACAGCAATATACCAACTGTATCTTGCTTGCATCAAGGAATAGTGTATAAGGAGATTATGTTTCGCAATGTAAACAATAGATAAACTGCACCATTTCCTTGAAATAAACTGTCAGTCAAGAAGCATCAGCAGCAGTTCACTGATGATAGTGGGAACAGTGAGAACATAACTCATCTGTTTTGCCACTGGCTCTTTCCAGTGAACAGGAAACCTAAAAAGATTGGTCAGTTAGCAGTTCACTGCTGGAAGGGTTTGAGATAGTGGATGACAGAAAGCCCAGTTATGAATTTGGCTTGATTCAATTCATGTATCAACCTGTAGCAAGCCCAGATAAAGAGTCAGAAGATTTAAGGAATAGGAGAGGGACAAACTTGGAATCTTCTAAACAATTCAAAATTTATTTCTTCACCTTACTGTCCCTAAACAGTTCTGTATTTTCTAAACAGTCACATGTTACCTACATCTTCTTTAAAAGATACAAGCGTCACCACTTCCAATGTTAAGCAATGTCTTCGTAAGTTTCTCTTCTCCTGTCTCCTTAATTCTAAATGATAATTTAAAATTAACTGTCTTTCAGCATTGCCATCCCAAACAGAGGAAATATTCTGTCTTTATTTACCCTATTAATTTAATTTTTGTAATTTTAAAAATACTTAATCTCTTTGAGCCTTCCTTGTTTTCAAGTGTAAATAATGCTCATGCACAGTTCCACACTTGTCACAACAACATGACTAGTGAAAGGCTGCTAACTTTGACTTGCAGTTAAGACTTTTTTTAATCAACCTGTTATTATATTATTATACACCTCAAGAGCAGCAGGGCTTAAACCCAGGCTTCATGGCTCAAAGGCAGTGACACTGCCAGGAACCCTTTACTTGCAGTTACTGTCAGCCTGGGAGCCTGTCCTTTACAGAAGGACATTGTTCATGTTCAACACTTTCAAGATCAGCAAAATGGATGAGGAAACCTTGATTTCATAATTTTAAATTTCTGGTGTTTAAGGGATTTATGCAATTGTGCACTTCCTCCCCAGCCCTATCCCGTATTGACTCAACATTTGTGGCTGAACCATCAGCCATGCTGGCCCCAGACTGAATTTCCTTTACCTTCACTTTACCTTCCCTAAACCTCTTTGACCAAGCTTCTGACAATTTCTTCTGCTTTTTTGACTCAGCATCCACTTTTCTCTGACTACATCATTATGAAATGCCTTTGGAATTTCTTTATTAGCCTGTTAAAGGTATGATATTAATGCAGTTTCTTATTGATGAAATTTAAAAATGAAACCAATGATGTATCACAAGAGAGAAAAGGTTTACTTCAATGGACAGACTAGGTTTTACAATGGTTTCCTCCTGCTTGAACTGTGTTGTTAATAGTTATGTTCCATAAAACAGCATTTATATTGCACTCTAATCCTTTTATGACTCTGTCTCTTTATAATTTCCACATAACAAAATAGACAATAATCAAGAAACTGATATAATGATATAGTTCAGTGCTGACATAATCAGGCTAGATTGTAACCTTATAGCGTTTTGCAGTGCCATAAATAACAATGTAAAAAAATCAATATGGAAACCAACCACGTTTTAAAAAGACAAAACATCATGAGTTTGACTGACTTTGGGTAAGTATGAAATTATTTTCAAAAATTACATACAATTTTCTATGATGTAACTCCCTTCAAGTCTCAGTCTAAATCCCTCCAATTCAGCATTATAATCCCTCCCATCTTGGGCAAGACTTTGGGGCACTGGAAGATATTGGTGATAAATCAACTACAGCAAAACTTTGTTTAAACTTAAAAATCATACAACACCAGGCTATTGTCCAACAGGTTTATTTGGAAGTATAGCTTTCAGAGCTAGCTACCTGACGAAGGAGCAGCACTCCGAAAGCTAGTACTTCCAAATAAACCTGTTGGACTATAACCTGATGTTGTGTGATCTTTAACTTTGTCTACCCCAGTCCAACACCGGCACCTCCACATCATGGCTTTGTTTAAGCTGACACCTTATGAAACAGCACTCTCAATAAACTGACAAAATTGATGTACCTGAAATGCCAGAAGTTTACTGTTGGATCTCTATGAATTCCAAGTAGTCAGTTGAGGGTAAGCGTGAGAAGGCTTTTAGCTGGTAAGTTTTATTTAAAGCAAAGTTACATATTATTTAAGTAATTTATTCTGTAAATAGAATATAACAGTGATGTGTCTACTCCCTGCATTATTGTTTCTTTACTTAAGTGCTTTTCCATTGGTCATGTGGACATCTTGATCAACTGGAATATTTGATCAACTGGCATACCCCTGGTCCCATAGGTGCCAGTAAATAAAAAGTTTGCTGAACCTACATAAGCAACATGAAATGGTAGCACTGTCCTCTGAATCTTCCAGGTTATTGTTTCAGAACAGGGTTTGAGCACAAAAACATCAGTGCAGTTCTGTGGGAGTGCTGCACTCTCAGTGGTGCTGTCTTTTGGATGAGAGGTTAAACTACTGCCTGTTCACATGGATGTAAAAGATCCCACTGCATTATTTTGAAAAGCAAGGGAGTTATCCCCAATGCCTTGCCCACCATTTACCCCTCAAGGAAAATCTTAATAAGCAGATTATCTAGTCACCATTTCATTGCTGTTGTAGGGGTTTGCTGCATCCACATTGCTTGTTGTGTTTCCTACAGTGACTACACCTCACAATGTGATTCATTGGCTATTAAGCACTTTGAAACATTCAGTGATCATGAAAGTGCAATACATAAATGCAATTTTCGTTCTTTATATTTAAAAACTACTGAAACTCAAATCTTGGCAAAAAGTGAGGACTGCAGATGCTAGAAATCAGAGTCTAGATTCAAGTGGTACTGGAAAAGCATAGCAGGTCAGGCAGCATCTGGGGAGTATGAAAATCGACGTTTCAAGCAAAAGCCCTTCATCAGGCTTTTGCCCGAAACGTCGATTTTCCTCCTCTTTGGATACTGCATAACCTGCTGTGCTTTTCCAGCACCACTCAAACCTGAAACTCAAATCTGTCAACCCAAAGTGGAGTATAGGTATATATTTCATTATAGAAGGGAGAGGATTATGTCATAAACAGAAATAACACATCTCAAGTGTTTTACACCAAATTACTTCTGAAGAACAGGGGCTATTGCCATCAGAGAGAAAAAAATACAGGAGTAGCCAACAAATTCCCAAAAGCAGAAACTGAGGTGTATGGCCAGTTCACTTGTTTTTAAAGGGTGATAGTGGAGAGAAAAATATTGGGCAGGACAATGAAAGAACACCTTCACTCAAAGACTCAGAATAGTGTAATTACAAGTTTGGTATTGGATTTTAGTTCCAAACGTACTATTTGAGTATATAGAACACCAAGATGGCTAGTATGACACAGACTGCCTTGTGTAAGACCTCTCAATTAAGGCCCATTATATGAGGAAACTTTTGGGATTTGGAACAATGACTGGTGAAAGAAAATGTGCAGGTTGAGCATAAGAACAGGCATCTGGCATCCTGGAGTCTGCTTATTATGAGAGGCAGCAGAACTTCAAATTCATTGTTCAAGCTTTATTGTTCAAAACATTGTTTTGATATGGTAGAGGTAGTTGTGTTCCTGTGTGACCCCGCGCTATACAAAAATTGTGCAATACAAATACACATAAAGTGTTGGCGATGTAATCATGTTATAACCAACACACATTTTAAAAGTTCATTTTTTGAAAAAGCATTCCCTATTCACCCCATCGCGTTACAGCTAATTCACATGAATGAAAGACACGTTATAGCAGAATTACCTTTACAGTGTATCTCTATCTTGTTATTAGGATAGTGACAGTACAGTCACAGAATTTATGATGAGTTTTGCTACTCATTTTACAATGCGTGAGGAGCTCTTGATACCTATCAAACCTTGTAAAGTGTCCAAAGACTCGTTAGTGACAATCCTCCTTGAGTGCTAGGTAAACAAGTCACACAGAGGCAACACGATCATGTAGTTGAAGAGAATTTTTTTTTTCGCCAAATCTCTGCAGCAGACTTGGTCTCTTTCCAGTATCTGAGTCAGGCAGGTTTACAGACTCCAGAGTTAATGACTGACCAATGAGTCTGCCTGCGACCTGGAGAAGGGACGTATCAGTGGTGAAAGCAAAGATTGTCCTGATTGGAGAGTAATGGGACATTTGCCATTGCTGAGGAGGTTGCCTTCTGTCACCGCAATGAACTCCTTTCCTGAAGCACTGACTCCAACTTTATTCCTGCCAACTGGTTAACACTGAACCAGACTGTTTGCAACCTTGGCATTGTATTTGACCCAGAGGTGAGTCACACATCCACGCAACAATACGAATGCCTTTTCCTACTTTTATGCAACATAGAGTCATAGAGTCATAGAAATGTACAGCATGGAAACAGACCTTTCGGTCCAACTCGTCCATGCCAACCAGATATCCCAACCCAATCTAGTCCCACCTGCCAGCACCCAGCCCATATTTCTCCAAACCCTTCATATTCGTATACCCATCCAGATGCCTTTTAAATATTGCAAGTGTACCAGCTTCCACCACTTCTTCTGGCAGATCATTCCACAAGTGCACCACCCTCTGTATAAAAAACTTGCCCCTTAGGTCTCTTTTATATCTTTCCCCTCTCACCCTAAACCTATCCCCTCTAGTTCAGGACTGTCCCACACCAGGGAAGAGACTTTGCCTATTTATCCTATCCATGCCCCTCATAATTTTGTAAACCTCTGTAAGATCACCCTCAGCCTCCGATGCTCCAGGGAAAACAGTCCCAGCCTGTTCAGCCTCTCCCTGTAGCTCAGATCCTCCAAACCTGGTAACATCCTTGTAAATCTTTTCTGAACCCCTTTCAAGTTTCACAAGATCTTTCCGATAGGAAGGAGACCAGAATTGCACACAATATTCCAACACTGGCCTTACCAATGTCCTGTACAGCCGCAACATGACCTCCCAACTCCTGTACTCAATACTCTGGCCAACAAAGGAAAGCATGTCAAATGCCTTCTTCACTATTCTATCTACCTGTGACTCCACTTTCAAGGAGCTATGAACCTGCACTCCAAGGTCTCTTTGTTCAGCAACACTCCCGAGGACCTAACCATTAAGTGCATAAGTCCTGCTAAGATTTGCTTTCCCAAAATGCAGCACCTTGCATTTATCTGAATTAAACTTCATCTGCCACTTCTCAGCTCATTGGCCCATCTGGTCCAGATCCTGTTGTAATCTGAGGTAACCCTCTTCGCTGTCCACTACACCTCCAATTTTGGTGTCATCTGCAAACTTACTAACTGTACTTCATATGCTCGCATCCAAATCATTTATGTAAATGACAAAAAGTAGAGCCCCCAGCATTGATCCTTGTGGCACTCCACTGGTCACAGGCCTCCAGTCTGAAAAACAACCCTCCACCACCACCCTCTGTCTTCTACCTTTGAGCCACTTCTGTATCCAAATGACTAGTTCTCCCTGTGTTCCATGAGATCTAACCTTGCTAATCAGTCTCCCATGGGGAACTTTGTCGAACGTCTTACTGAAGTCCATATAGATCACATCTACTGCTCTGCCCTCATCAATCTTCTTTGTTACTTGTTCAAAAAACTCAATCAAGTTTGTGAGACATGATTTCCCACGCACAAAGCCATGTTGACTATCCATAATCAGTGCTTGCCTTTCCAAATACATGTACATTCTGTCCTTCAGGATTCCCTCCAACAACTTGCCCACCGCTGAGATCAGGTTCACCGGTCTATAGTTCCCTGGCTTGTCTTTACTGCCCTTCTTAAACAGTGGCACCACGTTTGCCAACCTCCAATCTTCTGGCACCTGATCTGTTACTATCGATGATACAAATAGCTCAGCAAGAGGCCCAGCAATCACTTCTCTAGCTTCCCACAAAGTTCTCGGGTACACCTGATCAGGTCCTGGGGATTTATCCACCTTTAACCGTTTCAAGACATCCAGCACTTCCTCCTCTGTGATCTGGACATTTTGCAAGATGTCACCATCTATTTCCCCACCGTCTATATCTTCCATATCCTTTTCCACAGTAAATACTGGTGCAAAATATTCATTTAGTATCTCCCCCATTTTCTGTGGCTCCACACAAAGCTCAGTGCATTGGCCCATCTGATCAAGATCCCATTGTAATCTGAGGTAACCTTCGCATGTCCTGAATTCATGTTTGCCTCAGTTCATTTACTGCTTAAACCCTCATATTTGCCTTTATTACACAAAACCTGACTATTCTCATACAGTTGTACTCCATCACTTCATACTCCATCCTTCAGAACAGAAGTTTGTCCAAAAATCTGCTGTTTGTCCTTAATCAGACCGAATTCCAATGAAAGATATCACTTACATAAACTGGCAGCAAGATTCCTGTGATGCGCCTGTTAACTCGTAATTTGTAACAATGCAAAGAAAGCACTGCCTTTTTCCTCAGTTACAGGTGCAAGGGCAGTTACAACTCTTACTAGGCATTTCATTCTGAGTAAAAAGTCAGTTAAAAATGTATTCATTTATGATTATAATGTTATCTGGCAGACCTTCGTATCAGTTAACAGAGGAAAATACCAGACAATGGGAAATGAGTATCACAGATCATATTTACTAATTTGCCTACTATAATTGTTTGAATAAATTGAGTATTAAAATCTGTAATTGTTAGCCACCCACAGAGCAGTCTACTTGTTTACAAGGATACATTTTCAGCAACAGGGCAACAATGTAAAAGGGAACTTAAGGTTTTGTCTGTCAGTGTGGTCTGATTGCATCATAGATAGGCAGTGATAAATTCAGAAGCTTGCTTTCTCAGCTGTTCAATATGATTTTTTCTGTGTGCCTTTGTCCAGATGGTTTATTTTTATAAACAATAAATAGCCCTGCATTCCAGCAGTACTTTCCCTCGGCCTGAAAGGCTTGCAACCATTTGCCAGGGTGATGCTTGGTGAGTTTGTGGGTTTGCACAGATGGCGGCCATCATTTTGGAAATCTCGTAAACGCTGGGTGCGTATTTTTCACACACACTTGTGAAAGATCATCAGGACCTACAAATGACTTCCAGATGATATTACAGTGTTTGGATAATGTTGTTGATTCCAAATGGGGCATTATTTTTCATTATTAGATAAACTGGTGTAAGCACAAAGAATCATCTCACTGCACAACATTTATAAATTGCAGTCTCTAAACTAATTGTCAGTATGGAGCATGCCTACAGGCTGGGCCAGTAATAATAATTATATCTATTTTCATGATTAAAGGCAGAAAGGAAGTAGATGTGGGGAAAAAAATGCTTAATGCAGTTTCTGATTTGGACAGGAAGCCAGATTTACTGTGGATGTTTTTTAACACACAGAAAGAAAAAGATCTGATGGCCATCATAAATGTCTTCTACCAGTGCAGCAGATCAACTTTAATTCCAACCCAATGCATCACTACCACAGCATTTCCACAGAACCTTCCCAAAGCAGTCCATGGATCAGATGGTGAGATCTAATTACTGTTTCACACATCCACTGTGTGTGTGGTGTAGGGTTGAGGTAGAAGGAAGCACTAAAAGCAGGAAACTTCAAATTATCCTTATATGAACCCGTTTCAAATATCTTGCGTGGCTGTTGGCTCAAAACTAGCAGCATGAAATGTGCAATGTCGCGGGCTGAATTTCAGTTATCATCAGTACTCTTAATTTTTTTGCCAAGCCACCATACCTTGAGGCACTGTTTTTCCCAAATCTGTTTTGCACTGCTCAGTATAAATCTAGTAATCACCAAATAAATCTACTATATATTAAATCGCCCATTTCCATTGACTCCACCCAACTTCAAAAGCATTTTGAAGTTAAAAATTGGTTGGACATCTCATAATGCCTCAACATTCTGGCAGCTATGTTCCATATATCACTGCAGAAGGGTACCATGAGTTAACTCTCATATTTCATTAAAAAAACATGACTGTCAGATGATTCTCATGGAAAATGAAATACTGAGCAAAGGCATTCAATTGAAAGATTAACCCAATGGCCTTCTCCTGTTCCTGTCATCTCTTATATACTTAACTTCAATATGATACATAATTAACTAAGGCAGCTTTCCACATGCTGTGTGCCATAGACAGGAGAGAGAGAATAGAATTAAAGCATAAACCATCTTAAATAGTTCTCCTTCACATCCTTCTAATCACTCAAGAGCTACAAACTGGTGGACCGCCCCTTCATTTCAAGGTGCTACAGTGTGGTTAAAATCAAATTACAAGAAGCTCATTAACCCATGGCCCTGCCTTCAGAACTTAATAACTTTCCGTCATTTAAAGCTGATAAAGTTCATGCTTGCCCTTCTTTCCACCTCCTTTACCACAGAACCAAGAAAAATTGTTTCTGAAATATGAATCTGTGCGTTCCTTTTAAATCACTTTTTTAAAAATATGGATGCACTCAGGATTTTTGCTGCACAAAGTGATTAATCTCTGTTTGCCCCATAAAAATATTATTCTAGACATTCTTGAAAAAACATGCCTTTTTGAAGAAGTTGAGTATTCCTTAATAACAACAGATTAGGCAACAAGTCTAATACCAGTGGAAAGTGGTGTTTGTCATATGACAAGTAAGGCTAAGCATGAGAATTATTCTTCAATTATTAGCTTTTCTGGCTAGCTCCAGAATAGGTTTATGCTCCAGTGTATATGGCTCAAGAAATTTCTGTCGTCTCAGAAGCTAATATCTTGTGGTAGAATTGTGACATTTTTCTGCACCAAAGGAATAAGCAAATTTAAGTTGATGGTATTGTAGTATTATCACCTGGACAAGAAGGAAAATCATACTTAATGTTTTGTATAGCAGTTTTCATACAGAAAAAAATCATGAAGTGCTTCACAGAGGTAAAAGGAAAATAAATGGACAATAAGTTTCAGAAGAAGAGATTAAAAGCTTGTGGAATATGAAATATATGAAATGGAATATGAAAAGGAACTCAAAACAAGAGAAGAAGGTACAGAAAGGAGTGAAAACATTTTCAACGAAAGAGACAGAAATAGAAGCTCAGGAGCTGATGCACATCTGCCAGTGATGGAACAAAATGAGAATTGTGAGACAGAAAATACAACAGGAGAGAGTCAGAGGAACAAATAATGTGGTGGAAGGTTGTAGAGAGAGAATAGATTACATAGTTAGGAGCAAGGAAGGTATTGACTGATTAAAAGCCAAGAATGTGAGCTGTAAAGATACGTTTCAAGTTCCATGTAAAGGGTCAAGGTAGTCAGTGAGGTCGGATATAGTGGGAAAGTGTGATTTGGGGCTGAACAGAATACAGGCCGTTATAAAAGTGGAGGGTGGCCAATGTTGTGCCTTTATTGAAGAAAGGTTGCAAAGAGAAGCCTGAGAAATATAGATTAGTGAGTCTGACATCAGTAGTGGGTAGGTTGTTGGAGGGGATTCTTAGAGTTAGTATTTATATGCATTTGAAGAGACAAGGACTGATTAGGGATAGTCAGCATGGCTTTGTGCAAGGGAAATCATATCTCACAAACTGGATCAAGATTTTTGAGGATGTGACCAAAAAGATGGATGAGGGCAGAGCAGGAGGTGTTGTCTACATGGACTTTAGTAAAGCCTTTGACAAGGTTCTGGATGGTAGACTGGTTAGTAAAATTTGATCACATGGGATTCAGGGAGAGTTTGTCAATTGGATACAAAATTGGCTTGATTGTATAAGTCAGAGGGTGGTGGTAGAGGGTTGTTTTTTAGGCTGGAGGTCAGTATTCCGCAGGGATCGGTGCTCGGTCCACTGTTATTTGTAATTTATATGAATGATTTGGTTGAGAATTAAGGAGGCATGGTTAATAAGTTTGAAGACGACACCAAAATTAGTGGTATAGTGGACAGTGAAGAACGTTATCTAAGATTACACAGGGATCTTGATCAATAGGGCCAATGGGCTGAGGAGTGGCAGACTGAGTTTAATTTGGATAAATGCGAGGCATTGCATTTTAGTAAAACAAACAAGGGCAGGACTTATGCAGTTAATGGTAAGGTGCTGGGTAGTGTTGTCGGACAGAGAGACCTAAGGGTTCAGGTACATAGTTCTTTGAAAGTTGCATCACCCTAGACAGGGTGGTTGAGAAAATGTTTAGATGCTTGCCTTCATTGCTCAGACCATTGAGAATAGAGCTGTGTTTTTATGTCTAACTCCAACCCAAGCTTCTGTGAACTGAACACAAAAGCTTTACAAACTATGGTTTACTTTCCGCTGCAAAGAAATTCCTGTTTCTCCTTCCTGAAAGCACACTGATGTTATTGAACGTTTACTCTGTCTACTCGTAAAATAATATGAACAAATTCCCATAATCACGCCAGTGGCTCTCATTTGAACCCCATCCTGCAGAAAACCGCCTCCCACACCAAAGTCTCTGTCATCAGCACATGGTTTGAAAGTCTTGTCATAATTCAGAATTGCTAAAACACTGCAGTTTCCAGCATAGCTTTCAATTTTTCAAAGTTGAGTTTGATATTGTTGCATCTTTTCAAATTTTTCTTCCTGTTTTGAAATAATTAATTAAAGGTGCAAAGGCAGTGCTGAAGTTTGGGACACACTTGTGATTAAGTTCACTCATGCCAATATAATACAACAGTTCACCTTTTGTACTCAGCTTGGGAAAATCCAGATTACTAATATATATTGTAAATAATTGTGGCCTTAGTACTGGTCCCTGTGGTACTCCACTAGTTACTGGTTGTCATTCTGAAAATGCCCCTTTACCCCAAATCCCTATCTTCTGTTAGTTAGCCAACCCTGTATCCTTGCTAATATCTTAATTCCAACACCAGGGAATCGTATTAAATAGTCTTATGCATTGTATCTTATTGAAAGCCTTTTGGACATCCACATATATTACATTAACTGGTTATCTCCCCTGCTTGCTACCTTCTCAAACAACTCTAGTAAATTTGTGAGGCATGATTTCCCCTTTGTTAAGCCATGTCAATGTTGGTTGGTTATATTGTGTGTTTCTAAATGCTCTGCTATTACATCCTTTACATTAGATCCTTAACTCATTGCCAATGAAACAGCAAGGAGCATGTGCAGTAAGCTTGCTGGAGATGTTTGCACATGTGCCATTGAATGACCACTGTCCGCATGCACGTCTTCAGCACTGAGGGCATTCCTGTTAACACCTGATTGCACTGAGCCAAACAAAGTAATTCTGACTCCAAATCAATTTGGAATTATTCCAAGCCCCAGAATCAAAACGTAATAATTTCAGGTACTGTCATGGCAATTAAATCAGATATGAAGCTAAACACACACCCACACAGAGAAATACAACTACTTGCAGTGCATAGGGAAACAGAGAGACAGAGAGAGAGAGAACTAGAGTCTAGTTTTAAAGCTAAGTGTCTGCTTTTAGCTGAAGTTTGGAAAAGCATCATGATGTGAAAAGCACAAGACCCATAGAAGGTATTGACGCACTAAACTGCGTGTCAGCTGTAAAATGTGGAAGAGCATGGCTGACCAAGTTGGAGGGCAAGCGACAAGGAGGGAGCTATGAAGGGAATGGAGCATGACTGTCTGAAGGAAGCAAGAGGGTGGCTGCCTTGCAAAGCTCATGGGGGATAGAGGGACCATGTTCAAGGGAAGGTAAATTTCTACAGATGATAAGGCAGGGATGAATATGTAAGATCAAAGATTATTGCAGGGAAGATCTACGGTGAAATCCTGAGAGTGGATAGTAATAGAGGGAGGGTCAAGGATGACAGATGACGTATGCCAGGGGTCTGACCAATGATGATGGGATGAGCCTCTATAGTCAATGAAAGTTGATCAAACGTGATGAAGTAGCTCCCTGCAGGAAGGACAAGGATGATGGAATCCCATGCCAAATAGGCCCAAAAAATACTGTCATCGCATTCAGATCAGAGCCAGTAAAATCTTTAGATCTCCTAGCACAACCTCTTTTTGCAAGAAAGTGCCAATTCTAAGCCCATCTCTCTCTCTCTCTCTCTCTCTCTCTCTCTCTCTTTCGCTCTCTCTGTCTCTGAGTAGCCTCTGGCCCAGCTTATCCCCAGGGTTGATAGTTATGAGGGGTTAAGTGGCTGCCTGGGGTAAAACCAACTATTGGGATCCAACAGCCAGATTCAGTCAGGATTTATCTGTGATTGATACATTCATTCACAAACCATCCCATCACTGTTCAACTGTGTTTCAATTATATGCCTATTTTTATTACATGCACAGTGGCCAGAAATGATGCACAATCATTTGTTACATTCAACTGCATATACGTGACCCCTCAGATTTGCACTTGCATAGTCAATCAGGCCATGTGGCTTCATCTGTGCATGCGCATTAGCAAAAAATTGCAATCACAAGGTTCAATCGACCATGCATGCACGAACACTTGAGGCTCACATATGCACAATTATTTGAGCTGTCTGTTGTGGACAAGAACCACCTAGTTAAATGATCTTTGGTTACCTTGTTTTGTTTACCTTCTCTGAACAACTTTGAATTATAGAAATAGATCTGATATTGATATTTCATTTCTGATTTCCTTCGTGATCATAAATACACATTTTCCCCATCTAGTTTTTACATTGTTTGATAAACTCTCTTCAAAATATATTTAGCCAACTCACATGCTTTGGTCAGTTTTCTATTTGAAATTTGAAACATTGGTTGGAATTATAGTCTCTGAGCTTTGGTTTATTAACATAACTTTAATCAATAGATGGGTTTCTGTTGCTGCTTGTCTATATATTAGTTCAAAGGACTAAATCCTGTGGACTCAATGTGAGCATTGATAATGACCCACAGAAACAATTCCTTTATCCCAATCACTAGGACATTCCTCACAATAAATTCTAATCATGGTCTCCAAATTTTAATGACACGTTTCCAATGCACCTTGAGATTGTAGATACCATAGTGGCTCAGTGGTTAGCACTGCTGCCTCATAGCACCAGGGTCGCAGATTCAATTCCAGCCTTGGGTGATTGTCTGTGTGGAATTTGCACATTCTCCTTGTGTCAGCGTGGGTTTCCTCCCATAGTCCAAAGGTGTGCATGTCAGGTGAATTGGCCATGCTAAATTGCCCCATAGTGTTAGGTCAATTAGTCAGAGGGAAATGGGTCTGGGTGGGTTACTCTTCAGAGGGTCGGTGTGGACTGGTTGGGCTAAAGGGCCTGCTTCCACACTGTAGGGAATCTAATAAGCAGAAGATGTACTGTAAATTGTTCTATTCCCATTTAATCAGAATTTCTTTGAATATTTACAACATAAAATTTAAACCTTGACCTGATTGTGTTTCTTTGGGCATATCCATAACAGTGCCTCAGAAAGGCAGCCATCATCATCAAAGACCCCTCCCACTCTGGTTAAAATCACTTCCAACCTCTTCCATCAAGCAGAAGATACAAAAGCTTAAATACACGTACCAACATGATCAAAAACAGTTTCTTTCCCATTGTTCATGAGACTTCTGAATGGATCTCTCAAATTTCAAATCTAATGTGGATGGTTTTTGTGCATCTTCCTTGCAGCTGCAACTTTGTATTTTTTGCTCTGTTCAATCACCCTCTGATCTTTGTATGTTATGATCTCTCTGTACAGTACACAAAATGAAAACTTTTCACTGTACCTAGATGTACCTAAAAAAACAAATCAATTCAAATATCTTATTTAAAAATTGAACTAACTTTAGCACTAAAATTATTGCATTATTGTTTCCTAAAGCTATGTCTTCAGAAAATGTTGTGGAAGTATTCTTAATCATAAAACATACCGATTTCCATTCTTGGTTTTAGGTATGGGCTCCCAGACAATCTAGTAAGATCCTGCTAAGTGGTTCTTCAAAAGTTGTATTAGAATTAAAGATGTAAGATTCAATGATGGTTGATGTTTCTACATGTATGCCATGTCTGACAAAAATTTGATTACATTTTTATGTATTCAGGGCCAATAAGAATGTTTTAATATATGAGCCTGTGTTTCCCTAAGACCAAAGTGACATGTTATTGGATTTCCTGAGATAATCTTCCAACTTTATTATAATACTCAGATAAACAACCATAGACTACAGTGAATCTTTATCAGCTAGTATATGAGGAGGTCTTCATTTCCAAGTTAACACCATGTCTTTCAAGTAGCAACACTCAATATTTCAATTCCAAATCTATTCTCTTTATCCTCATCCTTTTTAAAATAATTTTTTTGAAAATTACATCTGATAACCAAATTTTCAATTCATCTCCCGATTTGTTGGACTCACCTTCTTCCTGTCTAATTCTTTCAGCCTGAATTCTAGTCAAAGGAAATGGTTCGGCCAACAGTTTTGAGCTTGCCAGTTCTTTTTCAAAAAGAAAATCAATTCCTTCTACATGCATTTCTTTCACTGTTTCCACCACAATTTTCCAATACACTAAGTCATGATTTAATCCAATTCTGTATGAATGAAATTGGTTTGTAACAATCATGTATGACTCTAATTAATATTTTCTTTTTCATTAACCCCTCTGTAAGATAAATAGTATCATCATCCAGCATCAGTGACTACCTTGCTTCAGTGTCTTTTAATATCTATACAGGCTTAACTCCTTGATTTCAAGTACAGTTAGTTTCTGTTATAACGCGGCAGTTCCATTCTCGTGCATCCCTGTGTTATAAGGAAATCGCGTAATAGCAGCACTATTTAAACTCATGGAACCAGAATCACATTATAATCAATATTTGTTTTAAAACTTTGTACTTTAGAAACAGTGATTCCAATTCGTCAGTATTATTACAGCAAATTTGCATTAATAAAACGTGTGTTATAGGAAAATAACCTGTATCGAGAAGTATCTTCACTTTTGTGATAAAATACTCATAACTTCCAGAGGCTTGATTCTCTTTGACAATATTCAAAAGTGAATCTTTGGGACTGTCCTCTTACTTCTTAGTATATTCTAAGGACATATGTTCTATTTGCTATGTTGAGGGGTAGCATGGTAGCTCAGTGGTTATCATTGCTGCCTCACAGCACCAGGGACCCAGGTTCGATTCCAGCTTTGGGCAACTGTCTGTATAGAGTTTGCATACTCCCCTGCATAGGTTCCCACTGGGTATACTGGTTTCCTCCCATAATCCAATGATGTGCAGGTTAGGTGAATTGGCCAACCTAAATAGCCCATAGTGTTCAGCGACGTGTAGGTTAGGTGCATTAGTCTGGGTAAAAGTAGAGGAATGAGACTGGGTGGTTTACTCTTCGGTGGGTCAGTGTGGATTTGTTGGACCAAAGAGCCTATTTCTACTCAGTAGGGATTCTATGATCTTTAAGTCCTGTTTTGTTTCCTGATGCCTACTTCTCTGAAGATGGCTATTACTGTAAACATTCTTCCATTTAACATCAAACAATTGGTGTTCATTCTTATTGCTTTGGAAGCATGTTAAGTTCTTTACGTTAGTTCATGATTCTAGTCTTTTTCTTTATTACTTTGATGCCTTCTGTCTGTTCTCTAAAACTATTGCCTCCTCCATCTGCAGGTTTTGTTTTCTTTTTGAATTCCAATGTGACCATTTCATGACATGTCATTGCCTGTGCAAGGTATTGCAGATATCTACTAGAACTGCTGCTTCTCTAATTCTTAATATGTAATGGTTTTACATTTGCAGGGATATTATTTCTGAATTCTTCCAGTATCCTAACATCCTCAATCTGTCCTCCACCTTGAATGATCAGAACCACTGATTCCACAGCATTCCTTTCTCTTGAAAATTCCACAAATTTCTGATTAGTTATTTTTCTGGTAATCCTACAGCTTATAAGAATTGGCATGTCATGTTGCCGCTGTATAGACTTTGGTTAGGCCACATTTGGAATATTGCGTACAGTACCAGAAGGACACGGAGGCATTGGAGAGGGTACAGGAAAGCTTTACCAGGATATTGCCTTGTTTGGACGATTTTACTTATGAGTAGAGATTGGACAAACTTGGTTTATTTTAACTTGAACACCAGAGGCTGAGGAACGACCTGATAGAAGTTTAAAGAATTATGAGAGGCATGCACAGAATGGATAGTCAGATTTTCTTTTCCAGGGTAGAAACACCAATTACTAGGGGACATAGGTTTAAAGTAAATGGGTAAAGTTTAAAGGAGATGTGAAAGTCAGGACTTTTACACAGAGGGGGCTAAGTGCCTGGAATGCGCTGCCAGAGGAGATAGTAGAAGCAGATACAGTAGCAACCTATAAGAGGCATCTTGATAGAGAATGAGCAGAGAATGGAAGGATACTGACCAAATAGAGGAAAAAGGCATTTTGTTTAGAAAGGTAACATGTGTCGGCACAGTCTTGATGAGCCAAAAAAACCCTGCTCCTCTGCTGTACTGTTCTTTGTTTAAATGATAAGTTTCAGGGATAAACTCATTGCATACTGCCCCTTTGCCAGTTTCATACATTGCAGATTGTTCTTCTGAAAAATTAGCATACACGGTCATAGCTGTATCTGTCAAGATACTCTGTGGCATGAAGATCCAAACATTATTTGGCCACTTCATCTGTCCAACTACTTTCTCAAATCGGTGAAAATACCTTTCAACACCATCCTTAGTAAGTGTAAGCACTAAGTGCAGATTCTTAAATCAAAACATAAACTGGAATCAGAATCATACTCCAAGCTCTTACCTTCCTCTTCCTACATTAAGCTTTGTTTTGGCCAACTCATGTTCTCTAAGTTCTCTACCCTTTGGAGTTCACATTATTAAAAGTTCTACCTGCCTGTTGTCCTTGATCCTCACCTGCCACCTTCCTCTTTTTTCCTTTTTCCTCCCTTTCCATTTAACGTTATCTTAATTCTGTGTCTCTTTCCATTAAGCTCATAATTTCTTTTTGCTCACTTTCCTTTAGTCTCTGCTTTTCTTCTAACTCATATCTTTTTCTGACTGTATCTTAGCCATTTTTAGCTGTGATATTGCAACTTCTAAATGCTGGATAATTACTTTAAGCATTTAATCTTCTGCTTTTGGTTTCACTTTACATTTATCTGTTAAATCTTTCAATTTAGTTTTAGTGAAAGATTGCAAATAATCTACTGTTCTACATTCCAATTCTAATGCAAAACTCTTAGCAATATTCAAAGCCATTTCAAACTCTGTGCAACAATCTTCATTACAATGTAATCATTTCATATCCAGAACTACCGTGTGTTGTAACTTGAAATACACCAAAAACTCTTAAATCCAGTGAATTCAAATTCCACAGAAGCCCCAAATCGTTGTAATCCCATTGGATGCTATTATTGGACAAGTCAGATCCCAGATTGAAATGTACCTTTTTTTAAGTTAATTGGGTGATCTTTCACTGAAAAATGAGCATGCAGATATTTGTTAAGCAAAAGGAAATAACCTAAACTCCAATAAACCAAGCTATTTACATATAACACAATTTGAAAGATTTTGAAATACCTCACAGTATTTTTCTGTTTTTTTCAGTTCCCAGTCTTGAGAGTTTGATAGCATCATCCTTGATTATTCACATGACTGAGCTTAGATTTTCTCAGCTTTAATTACCCCTCTGAGTTCTAACCAAACACCTGTGGTTTGGAACTTTCAAGATCAAATCTTTACACGGATAAAACTGATTTCCTTACCATTCTGAATTATCTCCTTTCTTCAGAAGGAGCTGTGTTTTTACATCTAACTCCACCAAGGCTTTCATGAACTGTAAATTAAAGTTTTACACATTATGAGATTTTCCCTTCAGCAAAGAAATCCTGATTCTTCTGGCTAAAAGCAAGCTATTGCGCTTAAATGTTTACTCAGTTCACTTGTAAAACTCTCCCAAAGCAATAAGAAATCCTATTATCACTCTAGCAATACTCTCATTTATAGTGTTTATTTTTAAAAGCTATCATGGCTCCAGAAATACTAGCAAGCTAATCGTTGAAATCTCACATAAACACAAACCAAAATCCACATGCCACTAGTTCAAAGGCAAACTTTAAAATAAATTATCACACAACCTAAAATACCAACTTGTACCACATGGGCAATATCCTGTTTTCCTTCAGTCACTTCATTAGTTTCACTATTTTCTCAAATGACATAATGAATGAGTGTACCTCTTTTCCTTCAAATTTTGATAGGGCCATAAAATTTTAAACATTTTCTTAAAGGACTTTATATTATGACTACGACTTTACTAGTTCAACAATCTTCTTATCAACTAATGATTTTTTTCTTTAACCTGTAACCTCCTAACCTAATATTCTTTTCTCAATTTCCTTGCCTTATCCTTTTTTCTGTCCTAAATCTTTAGCTCCAGCCTCCTAAGCACCCTCTCTTTGTCTTTTGATTAGACTTACAGTGTGGAAACAGGCCCTCCGGCCCAACAAGTCCACACCGACCCGCCGAAGCGCAACCCACCCATACCCCTACATTTACCCCTTACCTCACACTACGGGCAATTTAGCATGGCCAATTCACCTGAGCCGCACATCTTTGGACTGTGGGAGGAAACCGGAGCACCCGGAGGAAACCCACGCAGACACGGGGAGAACGTGCAAACTCCACACAGTCAGTCGCCTGAGTCGGGAATTGAACCCGGGTCTACAGGCGCTGTGAGGCAGCAGTGCTAACCACTGTGCCACCGTGCCGCCCACTGATATTCAGGTTCAAGTCTTTTAAATTCCCTTTCCCCTTTCATTTCAAGCTGCTTTTGTTCTTTCCCATGTTCCAGCTATTTTAATAGTAATTCAATTGTCATTAGCTCTTGTGGTCCACCTGTTGGTGTACCTTGTCACCCCTGTGTTTCCACAAGTCTCAGATACATCACCAACATTTCAATGATCTCCACCTTTTTAGCTCTGGGAGATAATTCCATATTTAAATTATTTGCCAATTTCATTCATTTGGCCTTTGTTAAATCTTGTAAATTCATCAAGGAAATTTCTTCCAATTGCAGGTTGGATTTTGCTGGTACCAGTGACATCATGATCCGTAGTCTACGAGACTTGGCATCTGTTCTTTTGCGCTGACAAATTACCCTTCCTTCACTTCCAATCTTACCCATGAGAGGCTCTCTTTCCTTTAAGACAAAGTTTGTTTTGTATCAGTACACTGACGACTCATATTTTCTTATCCGAGGGCTGGTCTGCCTCATTAACATAATCAATCTCCACAATGTCTTTGGTCCTGACTGAACCATTGCAGGAAGAAACCCGGTTTCTTCTCTCTGCTGCAATTCTACATCCTCTTTTAACACTTGTCCTTTCAGGGCAAGGCAAAGGATATTTTGCTTACAAGGCAAGTTGGAAACACATACCAAAGACTTGACATAACTGGGATACTGGAGATACCTCAAAGAATATTGATGGCATCATGTGAGAAGTGTTTAAGTAAATTTATGAAGACCTTAAGTATCTTCTACTCGGTAACTATTTTTGATAAAACATGACACAAAATAAGAGAGTCTTAAAGTACATATTATTATCACGTATCTTTTAAATTTCTCCTTTTGGGGAGATTTCTTTTTTTTGTACAAAAATAACCTCTCATGGGTAACCTAGAAAATGCCACACCACTAACTGAGTTTGCCAGACTTAAAGGCTTAAAATTAATCTCTCCAAGGACTGTAAAACTTCTGCAGATGAAAACAATAGCAACATAATGCTTTTAACAAATAAGAAAGAAATTGATTTAGTATCTGATTGTGGACCAGAAATACATTTAAGAAACATAATAGAGGAGCCTTCTGCAAATTTCTCTGCCTTAACAACAGAATTATGGCAATTACAATAGCCTGTGGGATACTAGTGTGATACAATCATTATGCAACACAAAAGCTGAAACAGAAAATGCAAAAGAGATGCATTCTGTTATGTGACTTGCTTTGGTATAAATGACAATCTGCATTTGAAGGTACTGAAAAGTATCAGAATATTCATTCTCAACAAACAAGTAGAATATTTTTAAAACTCCGAAATAAAATTGTTCAAAGAGACATGGGTCTTTTATAAAGAACACAGAAAGTTAGCAATGGAAACAGAAATTGCTGGAGAAACTCAGAAGATCTGGAAGCATCTGTGGAGAGAAAGCAGAGTTAATATTTCGGGTCCATTGTGATTTTCTTTAGAACTAGACCTGGTTAAGGAAACATTAACACGACTTTGTCTCCACAGATGCTCTAGAACAGTTGAGTTTCTCGAGCTACTTCTGTTTTTGTTTCAGATTTCTAGCATCAGCAGTTTTTTTTTATTTTGTATTATTACAGGAAGTTAGTATGCTGGTCCAACAAGCAATGGTGAAGGCAAATGACTTGTTGGCCTTAATTGCAAGGCAACTGAAGTACAATAGTAAAGAAATCATGCTGTAGTTATACAGGGCTTCAGTGAGACCATAGAGGGCTGCATGGAGTTTTGGTCTCAGGTTTAAGGAAGAGTATGCAAGTTTGGAGGTAGGAAAGCAAACAGTCATTTGATTGGTTCCTGCATTGGGAAGCTATGATGGTAGTCTGAGTCAATTGCAATTATATTCTTTAGAGTTTAGAAGAATAAGTGGTGATCTGTTGAATCACACAAGATTCTGACAGGGTAGACATTGAGACTCACACACGAGAGTTTAGCATGCAAAATTAAAGAACATGAGTTTGGAGGTCATATACTGAAGTGGATTCAGAACTGGTTTGCAGACAGCAAAATAAGACTTGGAATAAATGGGTCATTTTTTTCAACAAAGGTAGTGACTATTGGAATACCTCAGGGATCAGGATTAGGACTGTAGCTATTCACAACATATAATAATGACTTCAATGAGGAAACTATATGTCGTATCTCCAAGTCTGTAGATGACACAAGGCTGGGTGGGAGAGTTTGCTGTGAGGAAGATGCAGCAAAGCTTCATTATGATTTTGAAAAATTATGAGTGCAAATACATGGCGGAAACTGTTTCAGATGGGTAAATGTGGATTCACTTTGGTAGTGAACACATGCAGATGGATTATGAATTGAATGGTGACAAATTGGGAAAGCAGGAGGTAAAGTAAACATGCAAGTGCAACAGGTGATGAAGAAGGCAAATGGTATGTTGGCCTTCATAATGAGAGCATTTGCGTGCAGTCAAACGGATGGCTTGCTGCAACTGTACCAGACATTGGTAAGGTGAGACCTGGAGTATTATGTGCAGTTTGGCCTCCTTACCTTAGGAATGACATTCTGACTTTTGATGAAGTACATAATAGGTTTACCAGACTAAATTTTGGGATGGCATGACTGACATACAGAGAGAGACTCGATCAGTTAGGACTATGTTCATTGGAGATTAGAAAAATAAATTTATTAAGAAATTCATAGAAACCATAAAATTCTAACAGGATTTGAAAGGATAGATGTAGGAAAGATGTTCTCAATAATAGGGGAGTCCAAAACTAGGGTTCAGAGTCTAAAGATAAGGGGTAAGCCTTTTAGGAGAGAGATGAAGAGGAATTTCATCGCCCAGAGAGTAATGAACCTGTAGAATTGTCTGCCACAAGAAACTGTTGAAGTCAAAACAGTGAAGATGTTCAAGAAAAATGTAGAGATAGTTCTGATGACTAAAGAGTTCAAAGAATATGGGGAGAAAATGGGAACACATTGATGACTAGGATGATCAGCCACAGTCATATTGAATGGCAGGGGAGGCTCAAACGGCTGATTGGCCTATTCCTGTAGCTATATTCTGTTTCTATGCTTCCAAAACTCTTGCCTGTGGTTACAAAATCTAAAATACAGTGAGCAGGGTTAGGGGTGATCATTTCGAACTTTGGATGGCATGGTGGCTCAGTGGTTAGCACTGCTGCCTCACAGCACCTGGGTCCCAGGTTTGATTCTGGCCTCGGGTGACTATCTGTGTGGAGTTTGCACATTCTCCCCGTGTCTGCATGGGTTTCCTCCGGGTGCTCTGGTTTCCTCCCATAGTCCAAAGATGTGCAGGTCAGGTGAATTGGCCATGCTAAATTGCCCAAAGTGTTAGGTGCATTAGTCAGAGGGAAATGGATCTGGGCGGGTTACTCTTCAGAGGGTTGGTGTGGACTTGTTGGCCCGAAGGGCCTGTTTCCACACTGTAGGGAAACTAATCTTAGACAAACTTAGATGAAGAGAAATGCCTTCACTCAGAACTTTGCAAATCTTTGAACTGTCCTATCCAAAAGGATGGGATTGCTGCAACATTGGATATATTGGAGTCTGGGCTACATAGAATTTGATGTTCTTTGCAAATTAAGGAATATGGGGAATGTTGGAAAAGAGCAGAGTGGGCAGATGATTAGTCATGATCATACGGAACATCAGAAATGGGGTTACACGGTCTACTCCTGTTTCCATTTCATATGTTTTCATCCTTACACTGACTTTGAGAGTACCTAGCCTCACTCAATAAGACAGTAAACTCATCCCATAAATAACTGTTTACTTTCGAACTCTCTTTTTTCCAGAGCTCTCTCTTTAAGATTCACTTCTTTGATTATTTAAAAAAAAATGCTAATATTTCCTTTGTTGGCTTAGAAGATGTACCAGGGATGGGCTCTTAAAAAAACTTAAAACAATGTTAATCACCTCAGTACAGTAATTGGAGGCATCCTAAGCCTATTCCCTTCCCTATCACAGGAAAATGGCAGAGACCAGAAATGGAGGTGGGAGTCATGACCACATTCCTCACTGGCTCCTTGGACTCTGTAGCAATGAGCTCCTCAGCAAGACATCGCTATCAAATAAGAAGACCGAAGAAAAGGAAATTTGCCAAAAAAGCATTTATCCCCAACAACCATAAACAAAAAGAAAAAAATCTAGCTTATTATTTATTTTTGTAAGTTGTGAGACTGGGAGTGTGAGCTGAAATTCTCCTTGCTTATTTTCTTCATGGCTAGACAAATATAGTTCCAATCAAAGAACAACTTTCATTGTTTAAATAAACTGTTGATAAGACTTAGGCTAATAACTATCACATAGCTATGAGGAAGCACTATTTATAGTCATTGCTCAGTCATACAAAGCTCATGTCCTTATAATCATCAGTTTCTTTGGTGCCTACTCTGTGGTAATTGTTTTGTAAGGCCCTGGGCAAACAATCAAAGAATGTAAAAGTTGAATTTCAAGCTCCACAAGTAAATCGGTCTGGGGAGGGCACAGAAAATAAAGATTGCATGTAAATTGAGCTTGTTGCACATGTTGCAGCTCTTCCCATTGGAAATTAGCACGATCATTTCTTGCAGGCAAGTCATTTTTAAAAGTTGGCAGATACTATCACTTCATCTCTGTCACCTGTGTAATGAAGTAAACAATGTAGGAACACAGATTAGATCATCCATTATCAAACACCCCACGAAAAAAGGAGAAACCACCTGCAGTTTAACAGATGTTTAATCAATTACTGTAGCTCTCATGAATGTCCTCCTCATTCTCTGCAACACAGGCTATCTTTTGAGTGGGAGGATGAAATTATGCCAGGACAAAAGATAGGCAGAAGTGAGGATTTACTGTTCACTCGTTTCCCAATCAAAATATTAAAATTGAAGATATTATATGCTGCCAAGTTTACATAAATACAAAATGTAACTCAACAACGTCTTGTTTTACAATATTTCTAGTTTTCTTTCAATCATGGATAAGTTTGTTCCTTGTTCGTAAAATAGTAATTTTGCTTACGTGCCAATCTGCTTCTAAGTGCCTTTCTGTTGTCCATCTTGATCTATTCCATCAAACAAACAGCAGTTGTGTTTTGGGGCTGGCATCGAAACAAGGATCCAAGCATTTTGCAGTGTGAGTGGACACAGTGAGTTTAAGGAAACGACTTGCGGAAATGAACCACCAGACAAACCCAGCACCGATCTTACAGCTGTGCATATATTTAAGGAAATAATGGAGGAGTAGAAGTGCTGCATATTTCATTGCTGATGCATCACACGAGCACTGAGCAATGGGGGTTGCTTTGTAAACTTGGCCAAGTGTTTTAAAGCATGGTACTGTAAGCAAAACAGATGAACTGGACAAGATTTTTAGCGTGTTGCAGCAGTGTCTGTATGTACTTAATAACAGATGTTTGGTCTCTCTGGGAAGATAATGGTGCTGCTGTAAGGTTGGATTGACCTGTATGAAAAATACTGAACAGTACTAAAGAAGTAACAAATGATCATGACTCTTCTTGTTTTACTGGGAGAATGCTTAGCCACGCTTCCTTTTAAGCACATAATTACTCCAAAGCAACTGAAGCCCATACATTTTCCTCGCTAATAGCTCAGAAGCCATTTTGCCATAATTTATGAGGACAAGGTTCAAAGTTTTAATAATATTTGGATAATATCTTTGCCTTGATGTCTTTGTGCTTTGATGAATAGAATATAAGTGGGCACATTTCGATTCAGAGCATGACAATGTAAGCGTTAACAACTAAATACTTTACTCAACCTTTATGGAATGCTTACAAAACAGTTTGCTCATAAATTATAGATATCGCCATGAAGAATAATAAACAGCATCTGAGAGTACACAGGCTGCATGTTCATACAGGCCATAAGCAACTGTCCATTTAGTGGCTTTATTTTATTCAGATGAATGAATTCCAAAGAATAGAATTATGGTTTAAATAAACCCTTCACAGATACTGTATTAATGTGTCAATATGAAAAAGGAACTGCCTATAGGAAGCATAGACCGCTTCATCGCATTCAGCATTCTGTTTTCAGGTGTTTCACAGTGTCTCCAATCCTTTATCTCCAAGTTGCTGGATTTGATTTGCATAGCTGAGTTATTTGCAAATCTGTTTTCTGCCAAAGTGTTCCCTGATTGAACTTGATTCAGAAACTGAGCATGATAATGTTTTACTTTATGTTGATTCTCTTCTTTCATGTTTGCCATTTTACTCATAGAATGCTAACCTCCAAAAAGCAAAGAAAGTAAATGTAGGCCCCCAAAAAAACTAACTGCAACTGATTCAGCATATAAAGGATTATATGAGATCTTAATTGGGCTACCAGGTGGGAATCTATGAAGATAAATCATAAACCACTAGTGAGAAACTTGAAGGGTTTATCAATGTCATCTCAACCCCAAGATGTATTCCAGCTTGGAAACATGGTCCAGGGTCTATGATTCTTTACAACATACTCAAATTAATGATTACTTAGTATTATTTACTGATTTTGTGCTGGCAAGGTATCAGGTCAACACCAATGGCTGGTTAACAAGATTAAAATTTGCACTTTTGCAATGCAGCGAACAGGAAAATCATCTAAGGTGCTTCAAGGTCAGATTCTTTAGGGAGAAAAAACACACGCATTGACGAACAGTGGCATTGAGATTTATTGGAGAGATTGATGCAGAGAATATCAGAGCTTGATATCACAATCTTTTCAATGGAATGAAATAATCAATTCCCTGGCAGAAGAAATAACAATTGACTAATCAAAACAATGGGAATAATTGAACACTGTGTTCTAGGATAATGGACTTTATTTGGCCCTCTGATTTGGAAAACTCAGAAAATGAGTGCCACACATAATTGCTGCTCCAGAAATTCAGTCCAGGTTATTGTAACTCCTGAAGTCTTTTTAAATTCTGCCAGACGACATCCGACACATAGGTAGGGAGTGGTGTGATTAGCCAACTCAAGATAAATGGCAGGATAGAATTCTGATGACATATTTCATTCAGGAAGGGGATAGGAATCATCAAGAAGGGAAGCCTGGGATTTCCTTGTGCAAACGAGAGAGGAGTACTATCTCTTTTTCCCAGCAAGTCTTGACTGGCCTTTAATCAAACCAAAGCCAAAATTATTAAAAGAAAGGAAGGAAGACTTATATTCATGTTGTTCATATCACAACCACTAGGCATCTCAAAGGACTTTGCAGCTAATGAAGGACTTCTGAAGTAACATAGGAGATCAGTAGACAATTTGCTCTCAGCAAAATCCCAAAAACAACCATGTGACAATGAACAAATAATCTGTTTTCTGTGATGATAATTGAGACAGTAAATACTTAGGTCTCAACAGTATCATGTGGCTAAGAACGCTGGCCATCTTCCACTGCCTGCCCATCTGATTTTTTTCCCCCTGAAGCTACTCATGCTGTTGCAAGTTACAGTTTCTTCAGAGAATCTCTCTATCTCACAATTTCCTTTTATAATGGCATAGAACATTTTTTGGGCCATACCTCAGTGGTTCCTCACACACAGGCTACAAAACCTATAGGATGTAGACAACACATTGAAATAGAGATGATGTTTAAAATTATACTTTTCATGGCTATGGGACATTTCTGAACAATTTACAGGGTAAAGTACTTTTGAAGTGTAACCATTATTATAATACAATATATGTATATAATATATATGTATATGTATATAATACAATATATACTGTATAATACAATACAGTATTCTAGTCTATTTAATATTTTAATATTTTTAATTGTAACAATTTTTTTTATTAAATATTTCTATCTTAAATGGAAATGTCAATCATACTCACAATCCTTATTCTAAATGAAAGCTTAATCTGACTGAATTATAAAATTGCATGTGACATCAAAGGTATTACTTCAAAGTGCAGATAATGTAGAGTTGTAGTTTGTTAGGACTGACCTGGGAATGTGAAGTCAGCAGTAATTATAGATGTTTACCCAATCAAACAGTACTATTTACACAATTAATGCTAGTAACAGCTGTTTGAATGCTGGGGGAAGACAGATACAATGCATTACAGTCTTCATTAATGTTTGAAATCAACATCCAAAAGCACTTTACAACTATAGTAGTACTATCCCATTTGTAGTCACGGAGCTCATGGAGTCAATTGACACACACCAAGATCCTACCAAGAGATGATGAAATTACTTATGATTTGGAGGTGCCAGTGTTGGACTGGCATGGACAAAGTTAAAAATAACACAACACCAGGTTATATTCCAACAGGTTCATTTGGAAGCACTATCTTTCGAGGCACTGCCTCTTCATCAGGCAGTTGGGAAAGTATTGAAATTATTTGGTTTTGTAGTGTTAATAGAGAAATGTATACTGGCTAGAAGACAATAAAGAGCTCCTCTGTTCTCTTTCAGATGGTGCCTTGGGACCTTTCACACTCACCTGAGAGAATAGTTGAATACTCAGTTTGATGTCTGATGCAAAAGATGCACCTTTCTCAGTGCTCCATCAATAGTGTTCTACATGCAAAAACTACTTTTTTTTTACACAAAAGCTCTTTGAAAATTAAATGATTCTGTTTATTGAGTCATAGAATCATAAAGACATATAGCATAGAAACAGACCCTTTGGTCCAACTTGTCCATTCCGACCAGATATCCCGACCCAATCTAGTCCTATTTGACTGCACTTAGCCCTATCCCTCTAAACCCTTCCTATTCATATACCCATCCAGATGCCTTTTAAATGTTGCAATTGTACCAGCCTCCACCACATCCTCTGGCAGCTCATTCCATACACGTAACACCCTCTGTGTGAAACAGTTGCCCCTTAGGTCTTTTTTATATCTTTTCCCTCTCATCCTAAACCTATGTCCTCTAGTTCTGGACTCCCCCACACCAGGGAAAAGGCTTCGTCTATTTATCCTATCCATTGCCGAACAAAGAGACCTTGGAGTGCAGGTTCATAGTTCCTTGAAAGTAGAATTGCAGGTAGATAGGATTGTAAAGAAGGTGTTTGGTATGCTTTCCTTTATTGGTCACAGCATTGAGTATAGGGGTTGGAGGTCATGTTGGGGCTGTACAGGGCATTGGTTAGGCCACTTTTGGAATATTGCATGCAATTCTGGTCTCCTTCCTATTGGAATGATGTTGTGAAACTTAAAAGGGTTAGGAAAAGATTTCCTAGGATGTTGCCTGGGTTGGAGGATTTGAGCAATAGGGAGAGGCTCAATAGGCTGGGATTGTTTTCCTTGAAAAGTTGGAGGCTGAAGAGTGACCTTATAGAGGTTTATAAAATCATGAGGGGCATGGATAGGGTAAATAGACAAAGTCTCTTTCCAGGGGAGGGGAAGCCCAGAACTAGAGGGCATAGGTTTATGGTGAGAGGGGAAAGACATAAAAGAGACTTTAGGGGCAATTTTTTCATACAGAGAGTGGTTCATGTATGGAATGAGCTGCCAGATGAAATGGTGGAGGCTGGTACAATTACGACATTTAAAAGGCATCTGGATGGGTATATGAATAGGAAGGGTTTAGAGGGATATGGGCCAGGTGCTGGCAAGCGGGCCTAGATTACACTAGGATATCTGGTTGGCATGGACAAGTTGGACTGAAGGGTCTGTTTCCATGCTATACATCTCTTCGACTCTAGTTCTGATCTTGGCCACAAGTGAAAACATCATCTTGATGTCTATACTATCAAACTCCTTTTTAGCCTTGAAGATCTCTATCAGGTCACACTGTAAATTTTACTAAGAACATTATTAAGTTTCCTCCAACCCATCTGTTTAATGCTAGACACATTATTGGTCAATTATCATGATAATTGCCATGCAGGTTATGAATAAAAAATTTCACAGGATTATTTTAAGGTAGTTGAAGACAAATTGTTCCATTGTGTAATACATATATCTTTCATGTAAACCTTGATATTGCAATTTAACCAAGTTCACAGAAAATCAGTTTTTCTATCTCCCCTCCTCATACATGTGCACATCACCTGTACGCAAAAGCCACTCTATAAATATTTTGAGAATTGAGCTTCAGGAATTAGGAGATAATCACCTCATTGGAGAAATAGCATGAAGGTGAATGAAAGTTGCCATTCTGCTAGAATATATTATCTCATTGATAAGGCATATTACCATAGGACATTTTCAAGGGAGTTGATGGAATTTCCAAATTTTCAATTTTTAATTATTTATGTGATTTTCTTTTTAACTTCTAGTGAAAAGTAGATTAAAGAATTTCCTACATTGGCATGTCTGTTAATTGCATACCTCCCCATTTGCTAATGTTCTGTCAGCCAAATAAGTTTTATATAAATCTTAACTATTATTTTCCTTCATGTCTATATTTTCTGATATTACGTTGTGTAATGTTCATGAATAAACTTTGTGTCCTTCTTTAAATAATATAACTTCTTTCATAACCCAGCAAAGTTCTCTGTATAATTAAGCTAGAATTCTCTGTCAGAGGCATTTTGTTTGATTCGTTTTTTTCATATGCCTTGCATATTTGACAAATGGTCTTTCCTCGCTATACTGTATTTGATATACTCAAAATCTTGAATTGTAAGTTTTAGTTTCTCATTCAACCATTTTCATCAGTGTTGTGCACTTTGGAGTTTAATAACACTTTTGTGAAGAATTTGCATTGGTCAAATAGTTTGCTAGAAAAATATTAAAGAACCATTACTGCAGGTGCAATTGATTAGTTGGTTGGTGTCCTGAGGATGTTATCTTGTTTATTTTCACCTAAGGCATCACATTCCTGAGAATCAGACATTTCAAAGACAGGCATTTCTCCAGTCCTCACACAAACAGACATTGCTCCTTTTTTTGGTTAATGGATGTAAATGGTGTCAGAATTGAATCTTCTCTGGAGCAAATTCCCCCAGCATCAGGCACAGCTATACTCTGTGTAAATGACACCTGCATGCCAGAGGTATTGGAGGGTTCCTGAATGAGGTTTTTATTGCCAACAAGGTCCAGCAGGGAAATAAGTGTTAAAAAGGGAGGAAGATTTTTTGTTTTGTTTTGGTGCTCATGTCTGCGTACAGTTTGTTATGATTTATGTTCGTAATTCAAAGTTCTCAGTTTCAGTCTGGGTGGGGGGGGGAGGAGGGGGGAAGGTTTAAACAGATTGCCTATGTAAAAGGAAATCAGAGGGGGGTCAGCACATCTGGACTTCCATACGCCATAGTGACTCATTACAGAGCAATCATGGTTTGCTTCTTTTGGAAACCCCTGTTGTGTGTGAGGAGAATCACAGAGTAAAGTGATCTTTTCTGTAGGAGTAGGTGAGATATAGGCTTACATTCTTCCACTATGACTAGGTTTTCCTGTATATTGTTCAGATTTTCTATTTTGAAAGACAGATAATGTGTTTACAACTGAGGCAGCTGACTGGGATTATCAATGGTTGCTGTGGTAATGTGACCACGACTGTGATCTTTACAAGGATGCTTTTGGGAACTTTCCAAGGTAAAGTCTATGCAGAAAAATTTTTATCTTAAAATTACATAATGAACCTCCTCAAGAATATTTTTATTGTAGAGGTCACGACTGACTCACTTTCACCACCATGTTGGATTGCACTGAGCTGACCTCATCATTGCAGTAATACTTTAGATTGTTCTTAACTCTTAATGTAAGCTTATGCCCACATTCATAGCCTCACATCAGTGTGACATGTGGTCTTCAAAGTTGAAAGTTAATCTTTCCTCATCTTGACTCAGCTCTGGCTTGATGCCACTTAGGTATGTTGGTGAACAATTGCGATGTCCCCTGAAGTCAATGAGTCTGTCAGTATGTGGCACCAACCCCAGCTTTCATACAAATGAAGAGCACATAGATACAGTGGTTTGAGAGTGACTAATGCCCTGAAATATGATCGCAGTTTTAAAAAAAAGGGTAATTTTAATTTAGCTACCCACTTCCCATCAGGAAATCAACTGATGCAGATCTTCTGACCATTTTACATCTGCCTCATTTTATCATCTGTTGACTTTGGGAAAGAAATTCCAATAATGGGTTTGAGAAACAAGAATTGAACAGGTTTACAAACTCACCAGGGAAGAAACAGTTTCCTTGAAAGAATGAAAAGCTCCTGATTTGGGTTGGCTAGGTGTCTTTTTCCTGGAATGTGTGAAGGAAGCTGGTACTGATACTCCTGGCAATTGTATCTCTTTTAATGTGAGAATTTAAAAGCATACCATTCAGTGCACCATTATTTTTTCAATATAAGATTCTATTAAAATCAGTGAATCTTTCATCATGGAAGAAGGCATTTTGATACAATGTTCTAGCTTTCTGAGTGCGGAAGAGTGTCAGCCACATGGAGGTGGCTTTGGAGCCTGGGTAACAAGGTAATCTTAGAAAGTCTTCCTTTAAGGCATCTCACTGACATGTTTTCACTCCCTATCTGTCTTATGGTAGGCAGGTGAGACCTCCTTCCCAACAATGATGGATAATCCATCCATAGCATTTGAATGCCCAAATGGGGACAACTTTGAGACAGTAGCAGAGGCTCACTAAGACCAAGGTCTCAAGGCCTGTCAGGTAACAGTCTTCCAGCAGCAAGCTGGGGTAGGAAAGGCAGGCTGTGTGAGCAAGGCCTTCTCTAATGCCATCCAGTCACCCAGAAATCACACTTGCAAGACAGCAATCGCTGTAGTCAAGGGGCATCCTGTGGAGAAGTTTTCACCTGGCAGCTGTGGCCACAGATTATTTGAGGCATTTTTGCAGTCTTCAGTGGTGCCTCTACCTTGAGGTGCCCCTACAGTTACCCACTTCTTTTGGCAAGTATGCAATAAAATGACAGGAAATAACCCATATGACCTCACCCCTGCAATTATCATTACTCATACTCAAGTAGAAATATAGGGCTTGAAATAAAATACTATAGCATCCTTTCTATGGGTCATTGCAAAGTCCAGTAGAGACCCAAATGACATCTGCCACATATGCGCATTTTGTTTTATTCATTCATGAGATGTGGGTGCTGTAGCTGGGCCAGCATTTATTGCCTTTCCCTAATTGTCCAGAGCTGAAAATGTGTTGATGGAAAAGCGCAGCAGGTCAGGCAGCATCAAAGAGCAGGAGAATCGACGTTTTGGGCATAAGCCCTTCTTCAGGCTCATGCCCAAAACGTCGATTCTCCTGCTCTTTGGATGCTGCCTGACCTGCTGCGCTTTTTCAGCAACACATTTTCAGCTCTGATCTCCAGCATCTGCAGTCCTCACTTTCTCCCCTAATTGTCCAGATTAAGAGTCAACCACTTTGCTCTGACTGTGGAGTCATATTAGGGCCAGACCAGTTGAGGTAGTTTCCTTCCCTAAAGCATACAAATGAACCAGATGGATTTTAGCAATAGCCAACAATGGATTCATGGCCATCATTAGACTCGTAATCCCGATTTTTTTTGTTAGAATCAATTTCCACCACCTACTGTGGCAGGATTCAAAGCCAGGTCCCCAGAAAATTACATTGTGTCTTTGAATTAACAGTCCAGTGGTAATATGACCAGTGACTTACAACAGAGAGTACTGGAAATGCATTTGCAAAGGAATGAGTGCGTGTGGAATTAACATCCTGTACAAGTATACAAAGCAGGCAGATTATTTAATTAATCAACATGCAATGCTGATTGGACAACAGCACCATCATTTTGGATGTCACCACTCAAGGTGACACCCTCCCTTAACCTTGTGATTTCCAATAAGTGGTACTGGAATATATTGTCATTGACTTATAGGTTAGTTGCTTGTTTAATTCTTCTGGCTGTTGCAGCTTCCATAGTTATCCAAGTTATTCCAAAAACTAATGGCAGGTTCTCAGGTACTTTCTGCTGATTTCAAAGCTTGTGAACACCACAATTGTTTCCAGACATGGATGCATAATTTGGCACTCCTCTTGGAATCAAGCATGACTGGGAGAATGAACAGAGTCTTTGTGGAGTGGAAAAAGCTGCTGGAAGAGGAAGAAGAGGGAAGAAGGACTTTGCATCATCAAAATCTATTATATTCATAACTCCAGCATCAGAGCAAAGAACAGATCACATTGCCAATGGCTGCAAATGTGTTAACTGTTTAGTTCTATCTAATTTAACACTGAGAATATGTCCTATGTTACTTCTTCATATGGAAAATACCAGAAGCGTCATCTCATTGCAACAACAGAACAGCTCCCCTCTTCCTACACTGCATCTCAGGCAGTTACCTCAAAGACTTTTTAATGAAACATATATTGTTAATTCAGTGTATTTGTTTATGAAATAAAACTTTCAAGGAAAGTTCTTCAAAGTCACCATGGTTCCACTGTATATTACAGTTTGATGTTGATGATTATTGTTAGCTTATTGATCTCATTTTCTCAGTGTGTTGCATAGTCAGAGGTCAGACATAGGTCTACCACACTCTGGTATCATTGTATTCAACCTGTAGCATATTGGGATTGATAAAGGACATAGAAACATAGTAAACAGGAGCAGCAGCACATCATTTAGCCCTTCGGACCTGTCCTGCCAAACAGTATGATCATGGCCTATTGTCCAACTCAGTACTCTGTTCCTGCTTTCTTCCCATACTCTTCAAACTCTTTAGCCCTAAAAAAGTATATAAAATGCCTTCTTGAAAACATACAATATTTCGGCCTCAACTATTTTCTGTAGCCAAGAATTCCACAGGTTCACCACTTCTGGCTGAAGACATTGCCCCCACCATTTCAGTCTTAAAGGACCTATGCCATTTCCTGAGACCGTGACCCCAGTCATCGGGAATGTCGTTTTTGCATTTATCCTGTCTAGTCCTATTAGAATTGTGTACATTTCTATGAGATCCTCTCCATGTTCTTCTAAACTCTAGTGTATATAATCCTCACCAATACAGGATCGTGCATGTAGCTTTTATGTGATGCCATAAAATGTATAATGAAGGCATAAAAATGGAATGTCAGCAACTGTACAACACACTTTTAATGGAGGATATTAGCATCAGGTGGCAGACAGCAACAAAGCACCTGTACCATGCATCTAAAGATTGCTACTTGAATGAGTAACTGTAGCAGTGTAGTATGGTATAGTTGCTGAATCAGGAAATGACATAGAACATCATATTGTGAATATGAACCTGTATATAGGAAAGCATCAAAGAACGGCAAGAGGCAGATAAAGTCAGAAGTCACACAACACCAGGCCATAGTCCAACAGGTTATTTGAAAATGCAAGCTTGTTGGATGATAACCTGGCGTTGTGTGACTTCTGACTTTGTCCATCCCAGTCCAATACCAGCACTTTCACAAAAGGCAGAGAGTAGACTGGTAAGTGGCAATGAGGCCACAATCAGATCAGCCATGATTTAATAAATGGTGGAACAAATTCTAAGGGCTGAATGGTCTACTCCTACACCATTTTTCCATCTTTGTGTGCCCAAATATCTGTATGTTCAGTCAGAGGAGAAAGTCTAATGTTGCTTTCGTTGACAACCAGCTGAAGAAACCAAAAAATTGTCTACATTTGCAATTAGGCATTTTCATTTCTAATTGTCAAATGATATGGTAATTATTGTTTCTGCATTGGCTCTAATCATTTTCAAGCATGCCTGTTAAACACTCATTACATTGTAAAAATATTGAAATACAGCTATTCTGAAAATTCTCTCAATGTCCTCAGGAAAGGAAGTATCATTCCCCATTTGCCTGGATTAGTGCAGCTCCAACAACACTCAATAAGCTTGACAGCATCCAAAACCAACCAACTCGCTTTATTGGCACCACATCCACAAGCATCCACTCCCTCCATCTACAAGATGCACTATAGAAATTCACCAAGGCTCCTTAGATATTACCTTCCAAACCCACAACGACTCCTATCTTAAAGAACAAGGCAGCAGATATATGGAAACGCCAGCACCTGCGAGTTCTCCTCCAAGTCACTCACAATTCTGACTTGCTGTTTCTTCACTGTCGCTGGGTCAAAATCCTGGAATTCCTCTCTAATGGCATTGGTGGTCTCTGTACAGTACATGGTCTGCATCAGTTCAAGAATGCAGCTCAGCATCACCTTCTCAAGAGCAACCACAGATAAGAATACTGGACCAGCTAGCGATGTCCACATCCCATGAATGAATTAAAAAGCAATCTGAATGCTAGGGGTGTCATGAGAATGAATGCCCTTCACATCAAGACTGCATTTTGCTGAATATGGCATTCAGAAACGCTAGCAAAACTGAAGTAAATTGGAATCGGGGGAAGCTCTCTGCTGGTTGGAGTAATGTCTGGCACATGGAAAGGTGGTTGTGTTTGTTGGAGGTCAGTCATTTCAGCTCCAGGACATGTCTGTAGGGGTTGCTTAAGGTAGTGTCCTCAGTCAAACTATTTCAAATCCATCATCAATGAGCTTCTCTCTATTATAATGTCAGAAGTGGAGCTGTTCACTTATGACAACACAATGTTAAATGCCATTCACGACTCCTTAAAGAAAAACTTGGATATATTCCCCATCATCAATATCCTGGAGGTTACCACTGACCAGAAACTGAACTGGACTGACCATATATAGGGGTTACAAAAGCAGGTCCTACAGTGAGTAATTCATCTCCTGACTCTCAAAGGCTGTCCACTGTCTACAAGGCACAAGTCAGGAGTGTGATGGAATACATGGTTGAGTGCATGTCCAACACTGTTCATAAAGACTAATATCCTGGGTGGGAAATTTGTTGGTGCTATTCAGGTGGGTTTAAACTAGCTCAGCAGGGGGATAGGAACCAGAGGTGTAGTTACAGTGCACAGGAGGATGAGAGTATGAAGAAAAGGGACAGGATTTCAGGGTCACAGGAATATGCTGGGAGACAGCGAAGTAGTTTGAAGTGTGTCTACTTCAACACTAGAAGTATCCGAAATAAGGTAGGTGAGCTTGCAGGATGGATAGGTACCTGGGACTTCGATGTTGTGGCCATTTCAGAGACATGGATAGAGCAAGGTGAGGAATGGGTGTTGCAGGTTCCAGGGTTTAGATCTTTCATTGAAACAGGCAAGGCAGTAAAAGAGGGGGAGGCATGGCCTTGTTAGTCAAGGATAGTATAACGGTGGCTGACAGAACTTTTGATAAGGACTCGTCTACTGAGGTAGTGTGGGCTGAGGTTAGAAACAGGAGAGGAGAGGTCACACTGCTTGGAGTTTTTTTTAGGCCTCCGCAGAGTTCCAGGGAGAGGGAAGAGAGGATTAGCAACATTATCCTGGGTAGGAGTGAAAGGAACAGGGTGGTCATTATGGGGGACTTTAACTTCCCCAACATTGATTGGAAATGTTATAACTCTAGTACGTCGGATGGATCAGTTTTTGTCCAATGTGTACAGGAGGGTTTCCTGACACGGTATGTCGAAGGGCCGACAAGAGGGGAGGCCACACTGGATCTGGTGCTTGGTTATGAACCAGGCCAGGTGTTTGATTTAGTTGTAAGTGAGCACTTTGGAGAAAGTGACCATAATTCAGTTATATTTAGTTTAGCAATGGAAAGGGATCAGTACATGCCACAGGTCAAGAGTTATCGATGGGGCAAGGGCAATTATAATGAGATTAGGCAAGAATTAGGATGCATAGAATGGGGTAGCAAAATGCAGGGGATGCAGACAATGGAAATGTGGAGCTAGTTTAAGGAACAGATATTGCATGTCCTTGTTAGGTATGTCCCTGTCAGACAGGGAGGGTGTGATTAGGTAAGGGAACCATGGTTTACTACAGAAATTGCATCTCTTGTTACAAAGAAGAAGGAGGCTTATGTGTTGATGAGGCAAGATGGTTCAGATAAGGCGATGGAGAGTTACAGATCAGCTAGGAAGGATTTAAAGAGAGAGTTAAGAAGAGCAAAGAGAGGACACGAACAGTATTTAGCAAATAGAATAAAGGAGAACCCTAAAGCTTTCTATAGGTATGTGAGGAATAAAAGGATGATTAGGGTAGGAATAGGGCCAGTCAAAGATAGAAGTGGGAAGTTGAGAAGTGGACCCTGTGGAGATCAGAGAGGTGCTAAATGAACATTTCTCATTGGTGTTTAGTGAGGAAAAGGAGAATATTGTAGAGGAGAAAAATGAGGTACAAGATATTAGACTAGAAAGGATTGAGGTTAGTGACGCACAGGTATTATCAATTCTAGAAGGAGTGAAAATAGACAAGTCCTCTGGGCCAGTTGGGATTTATCCAAGGATTCTCTGGGAAGCTAGGGAGGAGATAGCAGAGCCTTTGGCTTTGATATTTGAGTCATCATTGTCTACGGGTTTAGTACCTGAGGACTGGAGGATTGCAAATGTTGTGCCCATGTTCAAGAAGGGCAGTAGAGATGACCCAGGTAATGATAGACCAGTGAGCCTTACTTCTGTTGTAGGAAAGGTTTTGGAAAGGATTATAAGAGATAAGATTTATAATCATCTCGCAAGCAACAATTTGATTGGAGATAGTCAACATAGTTTCGTCAAGGGCAGGTTGTGTCTCACAAACCTCATTGAGTTTTTTGAGAAGGTGACCAAGCATGTAGATGAGGGTAGGGCAGTTGACGTGATATACATGGACGTCAGTAAAGCCTTTGATAAGGTTCCACATGATAGGCTGATGGAGAAAATGCAGAGGCATGGAATTAAGGGTGATTTAGCAGTTTGAATTAGAAACTGGCTTTCTGGAAGAAGGCAGAGAGTGGTGGTTAATGGAAAATATTCAGTCTGGACTCCAGTTACTAGTGGTGTTCCACAAGGATCTGTTTTGGGACCACTGCTGTTTGTCATTTTTATAAATAACTTAGACGCAGGCATAGGTGGTTGGATTAGTAAATTTGCAGACGACACTAAAATCAGTGGAGTAGTGGACAGTTTGGAAGAATGTTACAGGTTGCAGGGGGATTTGGATAAACTGCATAATTGGGCTGAGAGGTGGCAAATGGAGTTCAATGCAGCTAAATGGGAGGTGATGCACTTTGGGAAGAATAACAGGAAGGCAGAGTACTTGGTCAATGGAAAGATTCTTGGTTGTGTGGATGTGCAGAGGGATCTTGAAGTCCATATACATAGATCCCTGAAAGTTGCCACCCAGGTGGATAGTGCTGTTAAGGCATACAGTGTGTTAGATTTCATTGGTAGAGGGATTGAGTTTCGGAACCGCAATATCATGCTGCAACTATCCAAAACGCTGGTGGGGCCACACTTGGAATATTGTGTACAGTTCTGGACACCTCATTACAAAAAGGATGTGGAAGCATTGGAAAACGTGCAGAGGAGATTTACCAGGATGTTGCCTTATCTGGAGGGAAGGTCTTATGAGGAAAGGCTGAGAGACTTAGGTCTTTTCTCATTGGAAAGAAGAAGGCTAAGGGGGGGCTTGATAGAGACCTACAAGATGATCAGAGGATTGTTCACCATTTTTATAAATGACCTGGATGAGGGCTTAGAAGGGTGGGTTAGTAAATTTGCGGATGACACTAAGGTCGGTGGAGTTGTGGACAATGACGAAGGATGTAGTAGCTTGCAGAGACATAAATAGGATGCAGAGCTGGGCTGAGAGGTAGCAAATGGAATTTAATGTGGACAAGTGTGAGGTGATACACTTTGGATGGAATAATCGGAATGCAAAGTACTGGGCTAATGGTAAGATTCTTGGGAGTGCAGATGAGCAGAGAGATCTCGGTGTCCATGTACACAGATCCCTGAAAGTTGCCATCCAGATTGACAGGGTTGTTAAGAAGGCAGACAGTGTTTTGGCCTTTATTAATAGAGGGATTGAGTTCTGGAACCAGGAGGTTATGCTGCAGCTGTACAAAGCTCTGGTACGGCCATACTTGGAGTATTGTATACAGTTCTGGTCACCGCATTATAAGAAGGATGTTGAATCTTTCGAAAGGCTGCAGCGGAGATTTACTAGGATGTTGCCTGGTATGGAAGGAATGTCTTACGAGGAAAGACTGAGGGCCTTGAGGCTGTTCTCGTTAGAGAGAAGAAGGTTGAGAGGTGACTTAATAGAGACATACAAGATAATCAGAGGGTTAGATAGGGTGGACAGGGAGAGCCTTTTTCCAAATATGGGGACAGCAAACACAAGGGGACACAACTTTAAAGTGAGGGGAGATAGGTATAAGACAGATGTCAGAGGTAGTTTCTTTACTCAGAGAGTAGTAAAGGTATGGAATGCTTTGCCTGCAATGGTAGTAGATTCGCCAACTTTAAGTGCATTTAAGTTGTCATTGGATAGGCATATGGACGTACATGGAATAGTGGAGGTGGGATGGGCTTCAGATTAGTATGACAGTGCGGCACAACATCAAGGGCCGAAGGGCCTGTACTGCGCTGTAATGTTCTATGATTAGATAGGGTAGACAGTGAAAGTCTTTTTCCTAGGATGATGACGTCAGCTTGTACAAGAGGGCATAATTACAAATTGAGGGGTGACAGATTTAAGACTGATGTCAGAGGCAGGTTCTTTACACAAAGAGTGGTAAGGGTGTGGAATGCCCTACCTACTAAGGTATTCAACTCAGCCACATTAGGGAGATTTAAACAATCCTTAGATAAGCACATGGATGATATTGGGATAGTGAAGGGGGACGAGCTGAGAAAAGTCCACAGGTCGGCGCAACATCGAGGGCCGAAGGGCCTGTTCTGCACTGTATTGTTCTATGTTCTAAGATGCATTCTATTGGGTTATTATTCTATACAATTTTCTTGGACTGTGGATGTGCACCCACAGATGATGTGTTAATATGTCAGCTTGATATTTCAAATAATAAGACCTGAAATAAGGTTAGCAATTTTGAGAGTTGTGCCTGCATTAGTTTTGTGGATGAGAACACACTGAAGTCACAAAAAGAGCAGAGATTCCTATAAAATAATGGGAGTAAATCATTTCATCAGCACTGACGACATGTGAAGTGAAATATCCTTAATATACAGCAGGCCATCTGTGAAAAATGATTTTCAAACTTAAATGAAACTGGACAAGGGACAAGGAAGACAAGGCAATTGTTTTTGGGAAGTCTGGGTTTGGCTTTTACACAATCTGGATGATATTAAATTCCTTTAAGAAGTCCTAATTTCTCTATCAAAATATTAATCAGAAACTGTTGGCATCAGGCAAGAGGAGTTTAATGAAAATAAAGACTAATTTCCTAAAACTACATCAGCAGTTTGCCCATCTGTCTTCTCAGAGGTTAAGAAACCTACTAAAGGATCTCGAATAAGGGGACATGTGTATACTTGTGGATGGGATGAGTGATAAATGAGACCTATGTAAAAAATATACATGAGGACAGCCTAACAGCCCAAAGTGAGTCTCCACATGATCAAGGGACATTAACAAAGTCTTTAACAAAACTAACGCTGCCTACACTGTGCTACATAAGGAAACAGCTCTGTGACAACTTTGTATTGCTGCTCCAGATTCCTAAAAACCTGACACAACATCATCCCCAAGTATTCCTCTCCTCCCTGCCACCTCTGCTATCTTAAACATGGATTAATATTTACACACTTTCTCAAATCTAAAGTTCCGCCTTCAACACTATAATTCAAAACAAACTCATCTCCAAACTCTGAGAGTAACCCCTCTGTAACCGGATCTTTGACTTCCCAACCCACAGACCACAATCAATAAGAAGAGACAACAACACCCCCTCCACCATAATCCTTCATACCAATGTGACACAAGGCTGCTTACTCAGCCCCCTACTACATTCCTTATGCACTCACGAGCACGTCGCCAACTTCCACCCCAACTCCCATTTACAAGTTTGCTGACGACACAACTGACATTTCAGGATACAGGAAAGAGACTGAATGCTGAGGGGCATGGTGTAAAGCCAACAATCTTTCTACCAATGTCAGCAACATGAAGGAGCTGGCCATCAACTTCAGGAAGCAAAGGGCACACTGCTGTCTGCATCAATAGTGCTGAGGAGGAGATGGCCGAGAACGTCAAGTTCCTGAGAGTGATGGTCACCAACAATCAGTGCTGGGCTACCCATGCCAACACAATAGTCAAGAAAGCTCAATAATGTCTCTACTTCTTCAGGAGGCTAAGGAAATTCAGCATGTCCTCAAGTCCTCTTGCTAATATTTATAGATGCGCCTTAGAAAGCATCCGCTTTGGATGCATCACAGCGTTGTTTGGCAACTACTCTTCCCAAAGTTAAAAATCACACAACACCAGTTTATAGTCCAACAGGTTTAATTGGAAGCACTAGCTTTCGGAGTGCCGCCCCTTCATGAGGTGATCAGGTCAATCACCTGATGAAGGAGCGTCGCTCCGAAAGCTAGTGTGCTTCCAATTAAACCTGTTGGACTATAACCTGGTGTTGTGTGATTTTTAACTTTGTACGCCCCAGTCCAACACCGGCATCTCCAAATCATGACTACTCTACCCAAGACCACAATAAACTACAGAGAGTTGTGAGTACCGCTCAGACCATCACGGAAGCTAGCTGTTCATCCATCGAATCCATCTATACTTCCTGGTGCCTTGGGGAAAGCAACCCACATAATCAAAGACCCCTCCCACACTGATTATATTCTCTTCCACTGGATAGAAGACATTAAACATTTGTATACACATATGGATAGATTCAAGAACAGCTTCTTCCCTGCTTTTGTTAGACTTCCAAATGGACTTCTCAAATTTAAATTTAATGGTGATCTCACTCTCTATGCAACTTCTCCCTGCAGCTGTAACATTGTATCCTTTGCTCTGTTCTATTACCCTAATGCACTTTGTATGGTATGATCTGCCCATACTGCACACAAAATAAAACTTTACACTATCCACAGGTATATGTGACAATAATAAATCAAATCAAACCAAATCAAATCATGTACTTAAATTACTTATTTTACAACATTTACTGTATGTTTTGTTCTTATAAATCCCATCATCCCAAGTCTTAACTTCATCTGTGTCAATAGGTATGTCAGGAAATGCTATTCCAGTTTGTGAAAGGACTACAATTAGCTCCACTTTTTCACGGCACTTAATGCCCTGTATTCATGGAGAAGAGCATTCATTAGGGCTGAGGCTTCAGTTAAAATATGGTGAGCTTTTCAAAAATGCATTAGATAATCAAAAATCAATTTTAATTTGGGAACACTACAAAAACGAATGACAGAAAGGCTGGAAAGATCTGGATAATGTTATAAGTAGTGATGGAAAAACAATAATTTTACAGCATGGAAACCAAACTATTACTCTTAATTGGCACTGATTACACACTGAGAGAACAGAACAAGTCATTGAAACTGCAGAGGCACCATGCACCTCACATACACATAAGGTGCACAATTACAAGATCAAGATTATGGCAGATGAATGGCTCATTGAATATGGGAGAGATGAAGAGACACAGGAAAATGCCCCAGAAAAAACAACAAACATTAGCACCAAAGTGATATCTGTGCCAGGAGGGGACAGTGAATGGAGGAATGCCACCATTAAACAATGATTGTTTATAAGTCTTCAAAAGTTTTTCTTTAAAAAGAGGGGAATTTGTTCATGAAGCAGGTAGTGAAGCAAAAGATTGAAGTTAATTGATTGGTTGATTAGGTTGATACAAAGATGGGGTACTGGTGTGTGGAAGGAGCTGTAAGGCTAAGCTCATAAACTCTCTCCACATAGAAAGGCGTCTCGGTTTCTCTTGTAGTCACTGACTTCGATCTGAATTGACAATCGTTACTGTACTCTTTGACCAACATTGATTCTATATTGTATGGGACTAATTTAGTTTGGGTAACTTAGTCAGCACGGACAAGTTGGATTGAAGGGTCTGTTTCTGTGCTGTATGACTCCATGACTCTATTTTATTTATTTTATTTTTGGAATGTGGACAAAAAATTAAATTGTTTTAAACCAAAGTGGTTGATCAAAGAGAGGGATGTAGTTCCAAAAATAATATTTCTGGAGTACATAATGAATTATGTACAAAGTGACCTTGTTTTTGTTTTGTACAATGAGATCAAAAGCAAAATGGGGCTGATGGATTCTGAACTAAGGGACGACTGCTTGATGACAATGTTTGAAGTGCCCCTGATCAGATGACCATGGCCTGGTGGTGCCTCGGAAGCAGACAGCCCCTAGTCATAGAGATGGACAGCACAGAAACAGACCCTTCGGTCCATTCGTCCATACTGACCACATATCCTAAACTAATCTAGTACTATTTGCCAGCACTTGGTCTATAGCCCTCCAAACCCTTCCTATTCATGCACCCATCCAGATTCCTTTTAAATGTTGCAATTGTACCAGCCTCCAATACCTCCTTTGGCAGCTCATTCCATAAACGGATCACCCTCAGTGTGAAAACGTTGCCCCTTAGATCCCTTTTAAATTTTTCCCCTCTCGCCTTAAACTTACGCCCTCTCGTTCTGGAATCCTGCACACCAGGGAAAAGACCTTGCCTATTTACCCTGTTTATGCCCCTCATGATTTTATAAACCTCTAGAATGTCATCCCTCAGCCCCAGGTGCTCCAGGAAAACAGCCCCACCTTATTCAACCTTTCCCTCTCGCTCAAACCCTCCAACCCTGGCAACATCCTTGTAAATCTTTTCTAAACCCTTTCAAGTTTAACAACATCCTTCCGATAGGAAGACCACAACTGCATGCAATGTTCCAAAAGTGGCCTAACCAATGTCCTGTACAGTGCACATGAGCTCCCGACTCATATACTCAATACTCTGACCAATAAAGGAAAGCATACCAAATGCCTTCTTCACTATCCTATCTACCTGTGACTCCACTTTCAAGGAACTATGAACCTGCACTCCAAAGTCTCTTTCTTTAGCAACACTCCCCAGGACCTTCCCATTAAGTGTATAAGTCATGCTCTGATTTACTTTTCCAAAATGCAGCATCTGACATTTATCTAAATTAAAGTTCATCAGCCCATTTGATCAAGATCCCATTGTACTCTGAGGTATCCTTCTTCGCTGACCACAATTTTGGTGTCATCTGCAAATATAACAACTATACCTGCAATGTTCACATCCAAATCATTTATATAAATGATGAAAAGTAGTGGACACAGCACCGATCCTTGTGGCACTCCACTGGTCACAGGCCTCCAGTCTGAAAAGCAACTCTCCACCACCATCCACTGTCTTCTACCTTCAAGCCAGTTCTGTATCCAAATAGCTAGTTTTCCCTGTATTCCATGAAATGTAACTTTACTAACCAGTCTCCCAGGTGGAACCTTGTTGGACGACTTACTGAAGTCCCACACACAATACCATGCTGACTATCCCTAATCAGTCTTTGCCTTTTCAAATACAACTGAATCCTGTCCCTCAGGATTCCCTCCAACAACTTGCCCACCACCGATGTCAGGCTCACTGATCTATAGTTCCCTGGCTTTTCCTTACTACCTTTCTTAAACAGTGGCACTATGTTAGCCAACCTCCAGTCTTCCTGCACCCCACCTGTGACTATCAATGATACAAATATCTCAGCAAGGGGCCCAGCAATCACTTTCTTAGCTTCCCAGAGTTCAAGGGGAAACCAAATCAGGTCCTGGGGATTTATCCACTTCTATGCATTTCAAGACATCCAGCACCTCCTCCTCTGTAATATGGACATTTTACAAGATGTCGCCATCTATTTATCCACATTCTATATCTTGCATGTCCTTTTCCACAGTAAACATTGGTACAAAATACTCTTTTGGTATCTCCCCCATCTCCTGCTCCTCCATATAAAGGCTGCCTTCCTGATCTTTGAGGGGCTCTATTCTCTCTCTGGTTTCCCTTTTGAACTAAATCCCTTTGGATTCTCCTTAACCCTATTTGCCTAAGCTATCTCATGTCTCCTTTTTGTCTTCCTGATTTCCCCCCTAAGTATACTCCTACTACCTTTATACTCTTCTCAGGATTCACTCGATCTCTGCTGTCTATATCTAATATATGCTTCGTTTTCTTAACCAAAACTTCAAGTTCTCTAGTCATCCAGCATTCCCTATACCTACCATCTTTTCCTTTCACCCTGACAGGAATATACTGTCTCTGGACTCTCGTTATCTCATTTTTGAAGGCTCCAATTTTCCAGCCATCCCTTTACCTGCGAACATATCCCCCCAATCAGCTTTTGAAATTTGTTGCCTAATACTGTCAAAATTGACCTTCTTCCAATTTAGAACTTCAACTGTTAGATCTGGTCTATATTTTTCCATCGCTATTTTAAAACTAATAGAATTATGGTTGCTGGTCCCAAACAGCTCCTCTACTGACACCTCAGTCACCTACCCTGCCCTATTTTGGAAGAGTCGGTCAAGTTTTGCATTTTCTCTATAGTGTGCACATATTGAATCAGAAAATTTTTTTGCACGCACTTAAGAAATTCCTCTCCATCTAAACCCTTAACTCTATGGCAGTCCCAGTCTATGTTTGGAAAGTTAAAATCCCCTCCCATTACTATCCTATTGTTCTTACTGATAATTGGAACCTCTTTCCAAATTTGTTCCCCAATTTCCCACTGACTATTGGGTGGTTTATAATACAATCCCAATAAGGTGATCGTCCCTTTCTTATTTCCCAGTTCCACCCAAATAACTTTTCTAGATGTATTCTCAGGAATATCCTCCCTCAGTACATCTGTAATGTTATCCCTTATCAGAAATACCACTGCTCCTCCTCTCTTGCCTCTCTTTCTATCCTTTCTATAGCATTTGTATCCTGGAACATTAAGCTGTGAGTCCTGTCCATCCTTGAGCCATATCTCTGTCATTGCTGTGATATCCCAGTCCCATGTTCTTAACCATGCCATGAGTTCATCTGCCTTCCCTGTCAGGCCTCTTGTATTGGAATAAATTAAGTTACAATTTATCAGTCCTATCTTGTTCTCTGCTCTGTTCCTTCATGCCTTGACTATTTGACTCACTCCCTTTCTTACCTCTAACAGTCTCAGATTGATTTCTTTCCTCACCATTTCCCTGGGTCCCAACTCCACCCCAAATAATATCCAGATATTACTCCCCTTGAGGACTTCCTTTTTAAATTCCTGCGTGACTTTCTACATTCTCCCTTCAGAACCTCATCCTTTCCCTTGCTATATCATTGGCTCCAATGTGTACAATGACCTCCTGCTGTGCCCTCTCCCCCTTGAGAACACTCTGCACTCTCTCTGAGACATCCTTGATCCTGGCACTAGAGAAGCATCACACCATTCTGATTTTTCACTGCTGGCTGCAGAAACGTCTGTCTGTGCCTCTGACTAGAGAGTCCCCTATCACAATCAATTGCTTGGAACCCGATGTATATCTCATGACATCAGAGCCTGTCTTGATATCAGAAATTTGGCTGTTTGTGCCAAAGTCCCCCGAGAGTCCATCACCTCCTACTTTTTCCAAAACAGCATACTTGTTTGAGATAGGGATAGCCACAGGAGACTTCTGCACTACCTACCTACCCCTCCTATCTTTCCTGAAGTTAACCCATTTACCTGACTGTATCTGCAGCTTTTCTCCCTTCCTATAACTGCCATCTATCACACCTCCCAGCTTCTGTAAATTCCTTATTGCTTCAACAGTTGCTCCAACCGGTCCATGTGATCTGATAGGGTTTGCAATCTAGTCTGCTAAGCAAAAGCAATAAATATCCCAGTGGGTGTATCTGTTCTGTGAGGAGGTACCAGAAAGTCTCTCATAATAGCCAGCTGTTTTACATTCATTTTTCTCTGAAAATTCCCAGTTGAAGGAGAAATAAAGTGCTCTTAAAGATAGTGAAGGAGGAATTCTCAATCTGTGAATGAAAGAGAGAATCAGAGTGCAGGCAGCCTTGTGTCAACAGCAAAGAATAAACAAGAGTTGGAAGAAACCAAAAGAAACAACTCAATAACACTTGTAGTCTGGATTGGTGCTACTTAACTGTGTTTCACTGGCTTAAAAATCACACAACGCCAGGTTATAGTCCAGCAGGTTTATTTGGAAGCCATAGCTTTTGGAGCATTGCTCCTTCATCAGGTGGTTGTGGAGTATAACCATCTGACAAAGGAGTAGCGCTCCGAGAGCTGGTGCTTCCAAATAAACCTGTTGGACTATAACCTGGCATTGTGTGAATTTTAATTCTGTACACCCCAGTTCAACACTTGCATCTCCAAATCATGTTTCACTGATTTATTTTCCTTTTCCACCCTTAATATCATAGAACATAAAGAACATAGAACACAGAACATAGAAAAGTACAGCACAGAACAGGCCTTTCGGCTGATGATGTTGTGCCTAGGATTAATCCTACTGTAAAATAAAATAACCTTACCTAAACACCCCTCAATTCACTGCTGTCCATGTGCAGGTGCTTAAATGTCCCTAATGACTCTGGTTCCACCACCATCACTGGCAACGCATTCCATGCATTCACAACTCTCCGCGTAAAGAACCTTCCTCTGATGTCTCCTCTATACCTTCCTTCTAATATCTTAAAACTATGACCCCTCATGCCAGTCAGTCCTGCCCTGGGGAAAAGTCTCTGGCTAATGACTCTATCCATGCCTCTCATTACCTTGCATACCTTGATCAGTTCACCTCTCTTCCTCCTTCTTTCCAGAGAGAAAAGTCCAAGCTTAATCAACCTCTCTTCATAAGGCAAGCCCTCCAGTCCAGGCAGCATCCTGGTAAACCTTCTTTGCACCGCCTCCAAAGCCTCTGTATCTTTCCTTTTATAGGGTGACCATAACTGGACAAATATTCTAAGTGTGGTCTCACCAGGGTCTTGTAGAGCTGCAGCAAAACCTGGCGGCTCATAAACTCGATCCCCCTGTTAATGAAAGCCAAAACACCATATGCTTTCTTTACAATCCTATCCCCTTGGGTGGCAACTTTGAAGGATCTATGTACTTAAACACCCAGATCCCTCTGTTCCTTCACACTGCCAAAAATTCTGTCTTTAATCCTATATTCAGCATTCAAGTTCGACCTTCCAAAATGCATCACTTCGCATTTATCCAGGTTGAACTCCATCTGCCATTTCTCAACCCAGCTCTGCATTCTGTCTGTGCTGAAAATGTGTTGCTGGAAAAGCGCAGCAGGTCAGGCAGCATCCAAGGAACAGGAGATTCGATGTTTCGGGCATAAGCCCTTCTTCTCCTGTTCCTTGGATGTTGCCTGACCTGCTGCGCTTTTCCAGCAACACATTTTCAGCTCTGATCTCCAGTATCTGCAGACCTCACTTTCTCCCTGCATTCTGTCTATGTCATGCTGCAGCCTGCAATAGCCCTCAATACTATCAACAGCACCGCCAACCTTTGTGTCGTCTACAAATTTACTAACACACCCCTCAGTCCCCTCATCCAAGTCATTTATAAAAACTACAAAGAGCAGAGGCCTAAGAACAGAGCCTGTGGGACACCCTCACCACTGACTTCCAGTAGAATACTTTCCATCTACAACCACTCTCTGCTTTCTGTCAGCCAACCAATTCTGAATCCAGACATCCAAATCTCTCTGTATCCCATATCTCCTGACTTTATGAATGAGCCTATCATGGGGAACCTTTTCAAATGCCTTCCTAAAGTCCATATACACCACATCTACTGCTCAACCTTCATCAACCTGTCTTGTCACCTCCTTGAAGAACACAATAAGACTAAACAATAAGACTAGTTAGGCATGACCTGCCCCTCACAAAAGCCATGCTGACTGCCTTTAATCACACAATGCTTTCCAAATAGTCATAAATCCTACCCTTCAGAATTCTTTCCAAAACCTTGCTGACCACAAATGCAAGACTGAGTGGTCTGTAGTTGCCAGGGATTTCCCTATTACCTTTCTTGAAAAGAGGAACAACATTCTCCTCCTTTCAATCCTCTGGTATGACCCCTGTGGAGAATGAGGAAGCAAAGATCTTCACCAACAGCTGAGCAACTTCCTTTCTCGCTTCCCGGAGCAAAAGGATAAACTTGGTCTGGCCCTGGGGACTTATCAATCTTAATGTTCACCGAAATTTTCAACACATCAACTTCATCAATCTTCATCTGTTCAAGCCCATATCTCAGCCTTTCCTCAGTGAAAACTGAGGCAAAAAAACTCATTTAGGGCTTCTGTATCTGCTCAGACTCCACGCACAAGTTCCCTACGCTATCCCTGATCGGCCCTACCTTCTCCCTGATCATTCTCTTATTCTTCACGTATGAGGAAAATGCCTTTGGGTTCTCCCTAATCCTTCCTGCCAAGCCTTTCTCGTGCCCCCTCCTGGCTCTCCTCAGTCCATTTCTGAGCTCATTTCTAGCTAGCCTGTAATCCTCTAAAGCTGTGTTAGATCCTTGCTTCCTCCACCTTACATAAGCTGCCTTCTTCCTTTTGACGAGAAACTCCTCTGTTCTCATCATCCAAGGCTCTTTAATCTTACCCCTTCTTACTGGTCTCAGAGGAACAAATTTGTGCATCACTCGCAATTACTGCTCCTTAAACAGTCTCCACATGTCTGCTGTGCCCTTTCTGTGGAACAATTGTTCCCAGTCTGTACTTCCCAACTCCTTCTGATAGTATCATAATTTCCTTTTCCCCAATTACATATCTTCCTTTGGTGACTGCTCCTTTCCCTCTCCAAGGCTATGATAAATGTGAGGCAGTTGTGGTCACTGTCACCAAAGTGTTCTCCCACCATGAGATCTGACACCTGTCCTACCGAGCACCAAATCCAAAATGGCCTCTCCCCTCATCGACCAGTCTATATACTGAGTAAGGGAACCCTCCTGAATACACCTAACAAAAACAGCTCCATCCAAACCATCTGCACTAAGGAGGTTCCAGTCGATACTGGGAAATATCATGCCTTGTCTGTCTTTGCGTGGCTGTCTATATTTGAGAGGAGGAAGGGATAGAGTTTAAATGTGGGGCGTTGTAAGTTATCAATCCACAGGTCTTAATCACCATTAGTTAAAGACAAACTGCTTGTAATAACAGTCATTTCCTTATGACACACAGAAATCAAGTTAGCATTTTCCCCTAACCTGAGTTTGTCACTCAGGTCCATGTTTTGCTGATTCTGAGACTAGTGGGTCTTGACTTCCATTGCATTGCCTCAATGAATCATGAAATAATTGAGCAACACCAAGGTTTTAAAATTCTCATCCTTATTTTCCCCCTTCCTACTGCTGTAATTTTCTCCAGCCCACAGCACTCAGAGATATTTGTCCTCCTCTAATGCTGTCCTCTTGAGCATTCCCGGTTTTAATTGTTCTACCATTGCTGGCCATACCTTCAATTGCTTAGGTTCTCAGCTCAGGAATTCCACACTCTACACCTCTTCACCTTCATAGAATCCCTACAGTGGAGAAACAGGCCATTCGGCCCAACGAGTCTACTCTGACTCTCCGAAGAGTATCACACCCAGATTCACCACCCCAACCGTATCCTTGTAACCCTGCATTTCCCATGGCTAACTCATCTAGAGTGCACATCCCTGCACACCATGGGCAATTCAGCATGGCCAAACCACTTAATCTGCACATCTTTTGACTGTGGGAGGAAACCAGAGTACCCGGAAGAAACTCACACAGACACCGGGAGAAGGTGCAAACTCAACACAGAAAGTCTCCTGAGGGTAGAATTAAACCTGGGTCCCTGGTGCTGTGAGGCAGCAGTGCTAACCACTCTCTTTTCACCTTTAGGACTCTCCTTAAAACAATTTGTTTTACCAAGCTTTTTACTCTGAGGAATCTTAACATCTTCTGGAGTGAGGGGGAATAGAATGGGAGGCAATAGCCATTCATTAGACTAGGTTTCTTACAGTGTGGAAACAGGCCCTTCGGGCCAACAAGTCCACACCGACCCGCCGAAGCGCAACCCACCCATACCCCTACATTTACCCCTTACCCAACACTACGGGCAATTTAGCATGGCCAATTCACCTGACCCGCACATCTTTGGACCGTGGGAGGAAACCAGAGGAAACCCACGCAGATACGGGGAGAACGTGCAAACTCCACACAGTCAGTCGCCTGAGTCGGGAATTGAACCCGGGTCTCAGGCGCTGTGAGGCAGCAGTGCTAACCACTGCGCCACCGTGCCACCCACTAGCTGAAACTTAATTTTCTGAAAAAAAGGAACCATTTTCAGGATCATCATACAGTACTCATTATGGCACTACCTCCCTGAAGTGGCACTCTTTTGGATTTTTGTAATTTTTTGATAGGATGTGAGTTATACCAGCAATCTAGAACCCTTAGCCAATGTTGTGAGGATTCAAATTCCACAGTGTAAGGAGGTGAAATTTGAATACAACAAAATTTTGAATAGGTAACTAGCCCAATAATAACCATGTAACCACTGTCAATCATTGTAAAAACCCATCTGGTTCACTAATGTCCTTTAGGGAAGGAAATCTGCTGTCCTTACCTGATCTGGCTTACATGTGACTCCAGACCCACAGCATTGTGGTTAACTCTTAACTGCCCTCTGAGGCAATTAGCATTGGGCAGTCCATGCTGACCTAGCCGGAGATGCTCTCATCCCATGAATGAATAATAAATAAAAAGCTTATTGTCCAACCCTTGATTGCACATAAGCCATCTGCAAAGTTAAAACATAATGGCTTACCCGGACATTTCTATGAGTCAGATATATGTTTGGGGATGTGAAGTCATTTCACAGTTAGACTGGATAAGGAAGCCAGACTTCTTTCCCTGAAGGACATTGGAGAACTGGACAGGTTTCAATGACAATTCTGTAGTTGCATGGTCACCACTAATCATATTAGCTTTTTATTCCACAGCTGTATTTATTAATTGAATTTAAATTTCCTCACTGTTATAGTTAGATTTAAGCTCATGTGTCCAGTTTAATTGTCCAAGCCATGAAATTTTTGGCATCAATAATATAAATACAATGGTGTAAGTGGTAAACATATGTGATAAATTGTTTGATAATTCAAACAACACACACAAACTGGATTCTATTCTCCAGTGAATCCAAAGGATTATATCTACACCAGGTATACAGCTATACTTCCAGTAGAAGTGGTGATCAAGAGTGGAAATTCTTGCAGATTATTTATTCTCTCACTCAGGTGATTTGAAACCTACTATAATGCACTTACTACCATCTAACAGGATAAATTAACTCAAAGCAGAGGATTGCTTCTTCATTTGTGTTGTTCTAAGCTTGCTAACCCATTGGGAGAGCTGAATTACAATTTGGTGATATTAACTCAAAACATGTTTGATTCACCACTCTAGCACCTTTGGAAAGTGGAATTTTCGGTTGAGTGCTGGCTTTTTTTCTGAGATTTTCAAAAAATGGATGCATTTACCCTGTTCTCAGTAACATGGCAGCCATTACTTCCAGATATCGTGGCCTCCGCAATCTAGTGCAAACCATTCCTCCTGCAGTACACGTTGCTTCCTTCATCATGACAGCCATCAATATCTCAATCTGAGCATGTGTCAGATAATGCTGAGTATATAATCAGAGGAACAAAATTGCTGTATGCAAAGTTGCTCAATCAAAGCATTTCTCTTTGACGAGGGGTGCTGGTGTGATATAGTTCACTCAATGTGAGTTTGAGCAGCTGCAACAACATGCTCTCTTACGAATAGAATTGGTTGAAGCTATAACATTCTTTTCATCACTTGGCTGATCAGGTAGCTCCAACTTCACCCACCTGCAATTTGCATATGTTAGAAGGGTTTCAGATTGATACACTCCCTGTTTGACCACATTATAGAAACATTGGCATAGAAAATAGGAGCAGGAGTGGCACATTCAGCCTTTCAGCCTGCTCCAACATTCAATATGATCATGGCTGACCACCCAACTCAGTACCTGGCCCCATCTTCTCCCCATATTCTTTGATGCCTTTAACCCTGGGAATTGCATATAGCTTGTTCTTGAAAACATTGAAGCTTTTGGCCTCAACTGCTTTCAGTGACAGAGAATTCCAGATGCTCACCACTCTCTAGAAGACATTTCTCTCAAGCAGGTTCCAAATGGCCTACCCCATATGCATACACTGTGAGCCCTGGTTCTGGAGTCCCTGGTCACAGGAACATCCTTCCTGTGATTAACCTGTCTATCCTATTGAAATTTTATAAGTTTTGTGAGATCCTCACTCATTCTTCTAAACTCCTATAATCCTAACCAGTATTGCTTATGAATGTATCTTCCGTGGTCAGCAAGACCTGGAGTAGTTATCAAACTTGAAATCTGGCTCAGAGGTAGTGATGCTTCATGTCTTTTTGCCATTGGGAGCAGCTATATAGCTCAGTGCACGAGGCACCTGGGTTTGATTCCAGTCTTGGGTGACAGTCTGTGTGCAGTTTGTTTGTTCTCCCTGTGTCTGCATGGGTTCCTTCCAGGTGCTCCAGTTTCCTCCCTCAGTCCAAAGATGTGCAGATTAGGTCAACTGGCCATGTTAAATCACCCATATTGTTCAGGGATGTGTAGATTAGGTGGATTAGCCATGGGAAATGCAGGGCTACGGGGATAGGATAGTGGAGGGTCAGTGCGGACCAATGGGCTAAATGGCCTGTTTCCACAAAGTAGGGTTCTCTGATTCTATGATGTTGCACTACAAGAGCCCTCCTTGACTAGTAGCTGCTTTCATACGATTCTTACTCTTTCATGTTTTTTTTGTTATGCCACACAACAACACTTAAAGCAAACGTTAATTGGCTGGAAAATGTCTGATTTCAAGTACCTCACAAAAGTGATTAAGTTTTACATACTATTGCAGACTAGTTTAATTGTAGCAGTATATTGAACATCCATCTTTAAATTTGGTGAGTGCACTAAACACAACCCTCACTTTTTAAAAATCAGATTTATCCCCTAACCATCATTATCTACTCAACGTCTGGCTTTCAGAACAACTTGTTAGAGTCTTTCATGAAATGCAGCATAACAGTTATTTAGGTTTTGCAATATCATAACATAGATTTTGGAATATCCTTTAGATTCCCTACAGTGTGGAAACAGGCCCTTCGGCCCAACCAATCCACACCGACGAGCAACCCACCCAGACCCATTTCCCTCTGACTAATGCATCTAACACTATGGGCAATTTAGCATGGCCAATTCACCTGACCTGCACACCTTTGAACTGTGGGAAGAAACCAGAGCACCCAGAGGAAACCCACACAGACATGGGAAGAATGTGCAAACTCCACACAGACAGTCGCCTGAGGCCAGAATTGAACCTGGGACCCAAGTGCTATGAGGCAGCAGTGCTGACCACTGAGCCACTATGCTGCCCATCCTTATGGGCTAATAGCAAACAAAGGTACATTTGTCAAGAATGACACTACCTTGTGCAAGCGATCCAGGCAGTGTGGTCAACCTGAGCCCAAACAAGTGGATATCTAGAAGTGAGAAAGGTTAGTAATGTCTGCACATTCAGGATAGTCAAAGTTGGGTGTTGGCACTTATGCTTTTGAAAATATTCAAAAGTATTCAATTTACAAACTGTTTCAGCTCACTCTGGTGCATATTTTTTTCTCCATAAAAGCATGACCTTCTGGTAAAATTATTTTTATGAGGTTGTAAACAGAGGATTAGATGATGAAGTAATGGTGCAGAACTGATCAGATTACCACTATGTACTTTTTAAACTTTTGAATAAAAGCAAAGTAGAAAATCCTTTACCAAAACACCGGCTTGAAGCCAGCAGATAACACAGCAACATTGGAATTGAGTTCTCACAGCAGACTGTTCCAAGTCTGAGAATTTCCTAAAACAACAACACCCTTTAAATGTGTTCTATTTCCAAGCAAAATTTCAGATTTGCGATATTAACAGGCGAATGACGCAATTGTCATGTTGACCTCTTACTTCACTAACTAAGACAGTTCAAATGTACGTGAATAGGACGTAAAGCATTAATTTTATGTTCTGCTCAGAATGACTGTACACTATGAAGGTCATCACAGTGAGTTTGTTTGAGATTCATTCCTGCTTTGTTGATTTTGCACAAATCTTTTAATGTACACAATTCACAGGGATGAAAGGGAGTGTCAAAACTTATGCACTCTCTATTTTCTACCATTAATTAAACCACAAATATTGGAAAAAATGAATCCAGCAATTTATAGAGAAAGAGATTGTGTAACGTATAGTTTCTGTTAATGGTTTATGGCATTTTTAAAGTTGCATCATGGATAATGTATGAACTTTATTGATAGTGTTAGAAGGGAATCTAGTTGACATGTTCCTAATGTAATTTTTAAAATCTATTCTCTAGAACTTTACATGACAGTTCATTGAAAATGTTTGTTGGTGGCTTAGCTCTACTTTTCCATTACCTCTCTGTATACTTTCACAATCTCTGTTCTGTCTGACTGCTTGCTCAACATTCACTCTTCAATGAATTTTGTCTCGAAAACATTGCAAATTCCAAAACCATCACCATACATTTAGAACCTTGCCACTGATCCCATCCAGCTCCAGCCATTGTTGACAAGATTGTTTGTAACTTTGATATTTTAGTTGACACAAATTGAACTTCTCAATTTGTTTCATTTCCATCACAGTTCCATCACGTAATTTACCTACTCTCCTGCCTCAGCCCTCATCCTCAACTTTCTCATCTCTAGACTCATTCCAATGCTCCCTTGGCCAGGCTTCCAGCTATTACCCTCCATAAGAATTAGCTCTCCTGCCCACATACTCTAAATCCCATTCAACCATCACTCCTGCCTTTGTTGACCTATGTTGGGCCCCAGTCCCAAAAGAACATTAACATTCTTGTGCTTAAATCTCTTCATAGCATCACAGTTCCAGTAAGGCCACTCCTGCAATACCAGATTCTAGACTGTCCATTTCGCTGGCTCTGTGGTCTCCTAAAAATTCTTTTCACCTTCTGTCCTATTATTGAGCTATGCCTTTAGGTAGCTTGACACCATGCTTTCAAATTCCCAAACTAAATTTCTCTGACTTACAAATTTCGTACCCATTTTTCACTCTTGAAAGCCTACCTCTGTGAACAAGATTTTTGTCACCCCTAATTTTTCTTACTATGTTCAGCATCCATTTTTCTTGATAACTCTTCTGTGAAGTTTTCTGGGGCATTTTACCATGCTGCCACACCATATAAATGCAACTTGTTGTTTCTGTTGCAAGTTATAATTTCTTAGTACTTAATAGTAATAAAGTGCCTAATGGATGCAAGCTAATTTCATCCTCTGTTTATTTTTACAGCTCTATAGAGATTGTAATCAGTTTGCGTCAGCTTGACCTATACTAAATATGCCAGAAAAGGGTTTATGGTTGAAGTATCACCGGTTCATTTGTGAAATGGGAGTTATTAAATGACCTCTTTAACACTTATGCCAACTTCTTCAGAAAAGAAAATGGCTGTTGGCCAAACTAATATGAGTTTCTTAGTCCAAAAAATCCCAAAACAATTGTCTGATCAAGTTTGTATTTCAAGTGATAATCTGAATCTATGTTTTTGTCTTTGCTCAAGTCATTTAACTGCAAATTTGCAATAAAAACTATATGAGTAATTCCAAAGAAATATTGGTAATGTAAGCTAAACCTTACAAGCCTATTTTATTAAGAAACTCAGATTATATTAAAAGCAAACCTTAAAATAATGATTTGGAACATCTCATTATCTTTGGTTGTTGACCACCTTCTCTTGAAGAAGGAAATTGACATTTTGCATATGGTCATGTAGAATGCAATCTAGGTCTTAGAAGGCATTCCTTAATGGGAATGAGAACAGGGACTGGCAAGAACACACCTCTCAAGTGAGTTTTTCACTCCTTCATTATATGATCAGCTGTGAGCAAAGGCAAACTTGCAGGAGAATAAAGGGGTGTGAAAGTTATTATGGTGCTGATGAATTGCAGATGGTGTTCAACTCTGTAAAGATAATGTGGCTACAATGTTTGCAAGATTACATAGAATGTACAGAATAGAACAACACCAAAGAGCCCATCAGGCCAATGCAGGGTTTATACTCCAACAATTTTCCTCTGATCAATCTAATCTAATCTCATTTAAAGACCCTTCTATTCAATTTTTTATTAGGTATCTATCCAGCTCCCTCAAATATGCTAGTATTTGCCACACTTTTCCTTACATTACTGAGCTATCAACAGTTCTCATTACCTAGACTGTACATGAGAGCTTCATTTTCCAGTTTTTGTGTGATACTCATTACAAAGGCTAGCTTCTTCCACTTGGCCATGTTTGTCTGTAACTGTGGCTCTGCCACAGCAATACAAAGTTAAACATGACGCAACACCAGGTTATAGTCCAACAGGTTTATGTGGAAGCACTAGCTTTCAGAGTGCCGCTCCTTTGTCAGGTTGCTGTGGAATAAGACACAGAATTTATAGCAAAAGATTACAGTGTCATGCAACTGAAACGATATATTGAACTAATGATGTATCTTAAGGCAGGACGTTTTCAGAGTTTTGCTACCTGAAGAGTTGACAGCCAATACTATGGCAATTCTACACACATTTAACACCAGATGAGGCGTGGGATGAACATGCCAGGCCTGCTCTCTGTCTTGGAATTTGACATCCACCTCAGAATTGAGGCCAAATGGGAAGAAGCACTCAACTGGCCAAATACTGTCCTCAATTGGGGCAATGGTGAGAGAGGCACCTTGCCTGTGCCCCATTAGATTGCAGACAGGTTGGAAGCAGGCAGGAAGATGGTAGGAAGGCTACAGTGTATTTTATTGACTCTTCTTCCCATTTGCAATGTTGCTGGTAGGGGACGCCAAAATTCTGCCCTTGACATTGGTAAGGCCACACTTGGAGTGCTGCGTAAAATTCCAGTTGCCCTGCCGTAGAAGGATGTTATTAAACTGGAAAGTGTACAAGTCCGGAGAGTTTGAGTTATAAGCAGAGGCTGGAGAGGTTGGATCCTTTTTTACCTGAAGCATGGGAGGCTGAGGGATGGCTTATAGAGGTTTACAAAATCATGAATGGCATGAATAGGATAAATAGCCAAGATCTTTTTCCTAGGGTAAGGGAGTCCAAAACTAGACAGCATAGATCTGAGATGAGAGGGGAATGATTTAAAAGGGACCTGAGGGGCAAGATTTGCACACAAAGGGTGGTGCGTATGTGGAATGAGCCACCAAAAGAAGTGGTAGAAGCAAGTACAATTACAATATTTAAAAGACAGGTCATGGATAGAAAAGATTTAGAGGGATTTGGGCCAAATGCAGGAAAATGGGACTAGTTCCATTTAGCAAACCTGGCTGGCATGGAGGGGTTTGGATGAAGGGTCTGTTTCCGTGCTTGTTGACTCTATGATTCTTTGTAAACATAATATTTTCCGCAGGGCACTCAGTGAAACTAAGGACCTAGAATTCAGTGGCTGAACTTCAACATAGCTGCCATCTACCCTCTGCTTTTGTGCTAACAGCATGTAGCCACAATGATATTTTGAAAATCTCAGTCAAATACTAGATGTCTGAGTCAATTGTCATCAATTGCATAATCTGGGTCAGAATGTGTGAGCGGTTATGAGAAAAATTGCGAAACTTCACACCAAATTCATACCAATTAAGCTTTGTTTGCTTCTTGTTGGTCTAGGTTCTGCGCAGTTTTAAAGACACAGTTCGAAGCCCAGCTAACAATAATATATAATTGCTGAGAAAGGGCGATACAAAAGGAATGATGCGAAAATTGCCAAACTGGCCCTCATGTTTGGTTTGAAACAACAAAACTGCAGATGCTGGAATCCAAAACAGACAAACAGGAAGCTGGAAGAACACAACAAGCCAGGCAGCGCCAGGAGGACGAGAAGTCAACATTTTGGTTATAACCCTTCTTCAGGATTGTCCAGTGTCCACAATTGTTTAAGAGTCTGCAGGAATCGAAAGACTAATTATCTGGACAATTTTGCAAGGAACCAAAAAGAAATATAGTTTTAAAAATGCATTTAAAATGAACACTTTTCTTCAGTGATGATAAAAATATTGGGGATGTGATTAAAGATTGCGGTCTCAAGTATTATCCATCTGAGTAAGCAGTTGTTTTCAGAAGTTAGTGTGTTGCCAAACAAACAGGGGGAATGCTGAGAAAGCTCAGCATGTCTCACAGCATCCATGGAGAGAGAAACAGAGTTAATGTTTTGGGTCCAGTATGACTCTTCCACCAAAATAATTTGCGTTTTTGGTGAGTCACCAAGATGGACATGTAAGGCAATCAAAGGCAGGAACCTGATAGCAGGCAGTTGGAGGTTTGAAGTGAAGTGATGAAATCTTGAAGGACACCTCCAATCACAGACAGCAACCTACTCAGTTTACGAAATAAAAACTGAAAGAACTGCAGAAGCTGTAACTCAGAACCAAAAACGGAAATTGCTGGCAAAGGTCAAAGCTGTTCTGAGGAACATTAATTCTGATATCTCTCCACTGATGCTGCCATACCTGTTGAGTTTTTCCAGCAATTTGTGTTTTGTCACTTAGTTTGCTGACTGTCAGAAAGCACATGGCTGCCTCCAATAAAAAAATCTCAAATTTGTGTACTGCTGCTGCTGGGAGTAATGTTGTCACTGGAGGGTAACATGAAATTACTTTACTCTGTGGTGAACAAGGCATGGGGTGCAAGTAGTAGCTGCCTTGTTTACATAGCTGATTTCTGAGAGATGGCAAAGCAAATTTAATGTTAGTGGCACAACACATCGAATACACTATGCTGGGATTTAAATGCCACGTTAAAGAAATTAAGAAAAGTTTGAAAGCAGCATGAAGTCCTATTCAGTATAATGAGAATTAGAGTTCTCAGCATTGTATATTTGAATACTGCTCTTGAAAATCTCTTAGCCTGAATTCCAGTGATTAACTGAGACTTAAACAATTAAATGAAGTCACACTAAATGATATGACTCAAAATGAAAAAGCACTCTGCAAACTCAATTAATGTTACAGCCTTTGATGTGTTTTACCCACTATCCAGAAACACAGAGAATCCCACCGGGGAATAACACCTAGGAATTGTTAATATGCAAGGTGATAAAAGAACAATGGGATGTTAAAATTGTGTAAATGGTCTCAGTTCATTTGGTGCAGGACTTAATAGCTGAGATAGATAAGTGAATTAAAGAATGGATAACTGTTGTTAGTAATGCAGAACATGGTAATTTAATCATTTCATTGAGGCAGAAAGCCATTTATGAAATCATATCAATTACATGGTGAATGTTAAATGCTTAGCTGAGGAATACCATTTTATTCTGTGAATAAGAGGGTATAAAACATAGGTCACTTGCAGAATCCCAAAGGGGATATAGCTATCTTGCTTATGAATGTAATTTGATAACTATTGACAGAATATTTGTACTTAAAGTCTCAAAATATAAAAAAATGAGCTTCATTTTCCTCTTCAGAGTTGCCAAAGACTGCACCATCACTGGCACAATGTTATTTTATACCTAGACAATTGTAATAAATTTGTATTGCTAGCTGGGTAAGATTTATTTCTATCTTAAGAGTCCCAATGGAAAACAGCTACTTGAATGGTGTTCAAATGGCTCAGAAGAGAGAATGAAAGAAACTGAGGAGATTTAGCAAACCCAATGCTCAAGATAGCCAATGACTGCAATCAAGAAAATCAAAAGATTCTTGAAATACGCAGTTATTCAAATACACTTTAGAGACTCCTACTTGTTTCAAATTGGAGTGTTCATTACAAATTCCATGACTGCTCTGATAGGGCATACAGCAGTGACTTCATCAAGAAATGTTCACGATTTTGTGCATAATAATAAAAGTACTACTATAACATGACCTGTAAATTTTGAATAATTTGTTCATTTAAAATAATGCCAACAGAAAATACATCCCCCAGTCTATCTCCACCAGAGTATAGCTACAGTATATAAAATTTGCAAGATTCACTGAGCAACTTGCCAAGACCTTTTTGACAATACTTCCCAAGCTGACTGCAGATATCACCTAGAAGGAAAAGGGCAGTAAGAACGTAGGAACACCACCCATATGCAAACAATAACCTGATCAGTGATGCACAGTTTTAATCCTACCAGGACCACTTACTTTGTTACAGTTTGATCCAAACAGGGAGAAAACAACTGACCTCTAATGATGAAGTAAGAGTGAGATCAAGGCAATATTTGGCATCAATGAGCCCTAGTTAATTTGGAATCAACAGAAATTGGGGGAAACTGCCTGCTGATTGGAGTTATACCTAGCACCATATATGATAGTTGTAGTTATTGAGATTAATCAGTTCAGTCCCAGGATATCACTGTAAGAGTTCCTGAGGTGAGTGTCCTAGACCAATCATCTTCAGCTGCTTCATAATGGCTTTCCCTCCATCACACGATTAGAAGTGACACATTCAAAGATGGTTCCAAATGTTCAGTACCATTTGTGACTCCTCAAATACTGAAGCAGTGTCCATATTCAACAAGGCATGGGACAACACCTAGACTTGGGTTAATAAATTCAAATTAAAATTGCCACCATTTGCCAATCTACGTTGGAAATATTTTGGTGTTCATTCAATCGTACATGCTAGGTTAAGAACCTGGAACTCCCTCTCCAACAGCACTTTGTGTGTACTTACACCAAACAGACTGCAGCAGTTCAACAAGGTAGCTCACCGCTGAAAATGTGTTGCTGGTTAAAGCACAGCAGGTTAGGCAGCATCCAAGGAACAGGAAATTCGACATTTCGGGCCAGAGCCCTTCATCAGAAATGCTCTGATCTCCAGCATCTGCAGACCTCACTTTTTACTCGAAGGTAGCTCACCACCAACCTCACAAGAGCAATTCGGGACAGGCAATAAATGCTGATTCAACCAATGAAACTCACTAAATGATTTCTTTTTTAAAAAAATATAAATGCCAAGTTATGATATTTCAAATGAAAGAGAACATAACCATCTCTACTTGACGTTCAATGGTTAAATCCCACATCCCTGAATCCCTTACTGTCAATATCCTGGGAAATAACATTAATCTGAAACAGAACTGAACCAGTCATATACATATTATGGCTAGGAACTCTAATGCATGTAACTCATCTCATGTCACCCTAGTGTCTGACCAACAACTTATAAGACATATGTTGGGACTATAATGGAATGTCTTCCACTGGCCTGGGGTGACATGGTGGCTCAGTGGTTAGCACTGCTGCCTCAGAGCATCAGGGACCTGGGTTCAACTCCAACACTGGGCAATAGTCTGTGTGGAGTTTGCACTTTCTCCCTGTGTTTGTGTGGGTTTCCTCAGGGCACTCCAGTTTCCTCTCACAATCCAAAGATGTGCAGGCTAGGTAAATTGGCCATGCTAAATTGTTCATAGTGTTCAGGGCTGTGTAGATTAGGTGTATTAGTCAGTGTAAATGTAGGGGAATGGGTCTGAGTGGGATATTCTTTGGAGGGTCAGTGTGGATTGTTGCACCGAAGGGCCTGTTTCCACACTGGAGGAATTCTAATCCAACACTATTCAAGAAGTTTAACTCCACCTGGGAGACCCAGCTCAAGGCAACTAATAGTCTTCAGAGTGACTTCTTCAATGGTGGAGCAGAGAACCCCAACTCTATAAAATCCCATTCAAGGTAGTTGCCAGGGAATGTCAATTGATAAGGAATGGTCTGAACCTAGTATAAAATGGGGATTGGCTCCTACCAGAGTTGGGAATAATTGATTATGAAATTAAATCTTCCCTTGGTGTGAGCACAGTTTCCAGAATGCCGGTGACTTTATTTGTTGCAAAGTAACGTGCAAAGCATAAACAATGAGAGGACCTGCACCCCAATCATGTGACTGATAACACAACCAACAAAGTGTTTAGGGTTCAAAACTCTATCCATTACCCTGCCATTAATCTTCATGTTTATTCAGTTTTCCAGATTTGCCAAAAGGCATTCAATTTGCAGCCACTCTCAAGCTCAAGTCTGAAGTACTGACCATTGCATGATAGTGTTTTAACTACAACTGTGGGAATTTTTGGACTTTAAAAATACCAACTGAAATGCAATCTTGAATTATTTGATGGAGCAATATACCAACTGTTCTCCAGAGGAAATAAAGGAAAACACTATACACTACAGCATGTAAGGTTCATAAAATTCACACTTATATCATTTGCTCAAGCAATGGCACTTTCACGAAAGCTGCTAACTTCAGGTAATAGTATTATTCCTGGCATCAGTACCATCACCTGAGAAAAATCCTGCCCCATTTGTTTAAAACTATGATCTGTTAAATGTTCCTGGGGTGTATTTTAAGTACAGAGGATATTATAATGCTCTCCAAAGACCTGTGAAGTAACTTTCATTACTTATCACAAAGTATGTGATTGCCATATTGAAAGACTTAAGTGAAAAACTCATCAAGAAAGGGCAGATTTGTTGGACCTAGTGGATAGCCACCAAGTATTCATCGGGGGTGGCTAATTCTCGGTGGCTGCTGATAATTTTGATGACTGAAAAAACATTTGGTTTTTCACTTTTGCATGAAAAAAGTTGTGGTTGTGTGCAGGCAGTTGGGAATGCACACTCCCACATAATCAGATACATATCAGGTTTGGGTTCATTTTTGTTAAACAAGAATAATGTAGTCATGATTTGGAGGTGCCAGTGTTGGATTGGGGTGTACAAAGTTAAAATTCACACAACATCAGGTAATCGTCCAACAGGTTTATTTGGAAGCACTAGCTTTTGGAGTGCTGCATCTTCATCAGGTGGTTGTGGAGTATAAGATCGTGAGACACAGAATTTTGCTATATTTGGCTCAGTGGTTAATACTGCTGCCTCACAGCACCAGGGTCCTGGGTTTGATTCCAGCCTCGGGCGACTGTTATGGATGAACAACCTCCTGCAGATAGAGCAGTGTGGCAAATAAGAAGACACCAAATCCAGATGTCGGATTAGAAGCTATTGGTTGCTGATGACTTGTCACCATTTTGAATTGGGCAGAAGCTCTCAAACATACTATCTTTATTTTCATTGCAGGCATATGTAGACCCTAATAATACTGTTACTCCAAATATTACTCACTTTTGATTAACAGTAATATTTGGAGGTGCTGTTCATTTATTTGCATCCAACTCTAAAGCATGCTTTTAACTGTCTCTGAGAGTTTCAGGCAATTTCTAATAACTTCATACATATTTCCATACAGAATGTCTCATTACAACTACTATCAAATCCCAGAACTGACTTAGTTTTAATCAGTTTGAAAATGATTTGTGTTTGGAGTTGAAACACCCCATGACAGTAAGTATACTTCTTGAATTAAATATATGATCTTGAAATTCAGTGAAGACTTTCACTTTTGGGCTGTAATGTCAGCAGAAAACAGGTAGAATCCACAGGGAATTAATGTCAGTCACTGTGCTTACTCGGTTTCTCTGAGAGATTCACTGTTTCCCATCAAAGTTATGTGAACATTACAGAGAATTTCTGCACCTTTAACTTTTCATAATAAAGTTTTGTATTTTTACACTTAGAATCATAGAATCCCTACAGTGTGGAAAGAGGCCATTTGCTCCATCAAGTCTGCACCAACCCTCCAAAGAGCATCACACTCAGCCCCAGCCCCCATCCTATCCCTGTAACCCCATATTAGCCATGGCTAACCCACCCAGCCTGCACATTCTTGGACACTACAGGGCAGTTTAGCATGGCGAATCCACCTAACCATCTTTAGACTGTGGGAAGAAACCAGAGCACCCAGAGGAAACCAGTGCAGACACAGGGAGAACATAAAAATGCCACATGGATAATCAGTCATAACTGGAATCAAACATGGTTCTGTGTTGCTGTCAGGCAGCAGTGCGAGCCACTGAACCCCTGTGCTGCCCAGAATCTGCGATTTGAAAAAAAAACTTTGCTATTTTAACTCTGCTGTGTGATAACTTTCATACAGCAACTATATAGATTTTCCATTTCCCACCTGTTAAATTTTAATAAAAATGGACAATCAGCATTCATCTTTCATCATTTGACTTTAATTACTAAATAATTAATGGACTAAAATTTATTTTAAAAAATTACTGAATTAAATTGATTGATTTGATTATGTCACAAGCCTAAACAATCCACAGGGAATGGATAAAACTAACTGTACCAGAATTATAATTTCTGTCAAGTGGCGCTGAAATTCAATGAAGGGCAATGATATTTGTATCTCTTGTCTTACTCACACTTGCATGAAACTTTATACATTAGAGATGAAAGGTTATCTGCAGTGTTCAGTTTGATTAAAAAAATCAATAGAGTTACAATTACAACATATAAATGAATGATATGTCAAAACCTTGTTTTGAATAACAAGGGAGAAAAAAGCAACATGGACTGATAACAGCAAGTACACTGAAAGTTCTCTCCCTTAATTTTTCTTGAATTCAGAAACTAGCTGATGAAAATCAACTTGGAACAACAGCAGCCATTCACTGAAAACACCAGCGTTATAGAGGAAACAAGGCAGCAGTTAAATTGTTAGGGTTCAAGTTCCATTGTCTCAACTCAAGGATGCTAAAAAAATGTAAATAGCAATTATTTTTTACCTTCTTATTGGCAGTTGACCATGATCCACCTTTTCAAGACTTTATTACCTGTGTGATGTTAATGTTTCTAATTTTTCTCAACTTCCATGGATTATAGAATGCCATTCTCTTTAACTCAAGAAAGTCTAGGAATTGGTTCTCCATTTAATTTCTGGTACACCAAGTTTCACTGAAGTATGATAGCAATGTGCTAAAAAGAAATTAAAATAAACTTTTGTTGCAACTAACTGCGAAGTCATTAGAAAGAGAAGAGCAGATTATCTCTAGTAAAAATATGGAATGCGCTCTCTGAGAGGTTGGTGGAAGCAATGTACTCTCACAACATTTAAGAAGCATCTAGATGAACACTTAAAATTCCAGGGCACAGTAGGCTATGGGTCAAGTCCAGGTAAATAGAATTAATGTAGTTTGGTGTCTGTTGGTCAGCACAGACATGATAGGCTGAAGGGCCTGTTTCTATGACAGTGAGAATACTCATAACTAAGTCATTTTCTGGTTGGAATGATGTAACAAGTGGAGTGCCACTTGGATTAATGCTGAACCTCAACTGTTTACAATTTACATAAATGACTTAGATAAAAGAATGAAAGGTATAACTGCTAAATTTGTTGACTAGACAAATTTGGGAAGGAAAGTAAATATGAAGAAGATGAAAGGAAGCTACAAGCTGATATGAATAGACAAAAGAATGGACAAAGATCTTGCAAATGAAATGTAACATGGGAAAATATGAAGTTTCTATTTTGGCAAGATTAATAATAGTTAATGACAAAAGGCATTATTATCTAAATAGTGAAAGATTGCAGAGCTCTGAGATTCAGAGGAATCTGCTTGTAATCATGCATCATAAAAGACTAGTGTGCAAGTAATAAGAGAAACTAATGGCAAGTTTTCATTTATTGTAAGGGGAATTGAATGCGAAAATATGGAGGTTATGTGTCAGCTTTACAGGGCACTTTTGAGACTGCATCTGCAGTATTGTACACAATATTAGTCTCCATATTTAAGGAAGGATATCAATGCATTAAAAGCAGTTCAGAGCAGGTTGACGAGACTAATGCCTGGAATGGGTGGTTTGTCTTATTGGTTGAACAGACAAGGCCTATATCCAATCAAGTTTTGAAGAGTAAGAGATGACTTAATTGGAACATGTAAGATCCTGAAGGGTCTTGACAGGGTGAATGGGGTGAAGACATTTCTTTTTCTGGGAGAATCTAGAACTAGGGGTTGCTATGCAAAAATAAGGGTTTGCTCGTTTAAGATAAAAATGAGGGAGAAGTATTTTCACATAAAGGATAGTGAGTCTTTGGAACACTGAAAGACAATGGAAGCAGCGCCTTTGAAAATTTTAAGGCAAAGGTAGATAGATTTTTGCTAAACAAGGGAATGAAATGTTATCAGGATTAGGTGGGAATGCAGTGTAATCAGATCAGTTGTGATCTTAGTGAATGATGAAGAAGTCTTGAGGGCTAAATGGTCTTCACTGCTCCTAATTTATATGTTTGTATATTAGTAGAGGATCATGGATATCCTGGATGAATAGGGAGATTGAGACTGCATTGTTAGGGCAGATTAAGGCCATAGAGGACTTGAAGGCAGAGAACTTTAAAATCAAGTGTGACTAATTGGATCCAATAATGGGAAGCATGTTATTAAACTGGAAAGGGTGCAGAAAATATTTACAAGGATGTTACCGCGACTGAAAGGTTTGAGTTATAAGGAGAGGTTGGATAGGCTGGAACTTTAGGAGGCTGAGGGGTGACCTTACAAAGGTTTATAAAATCATGATGAGGTGAATAGCCATGGTGTATTCCCGAGGGTAGAGCAGTCCAAGACTAGGTTTAAGGTGAGAGGGGAAAGCTTTAAAAGGGACCTGAGGGGCAACCCTTTTCATGCAGAGAATGGGGAGAATATGGAATGAGCTGCCAGAAGATGTAGTAGAGACTGGTACAATTACTACATTTAAAAGACATTTGGACATGGATAATAAAAGGTTTAGAGGGATATGGACCAAATGCAGGAAAAGGGGAATGGTTCCATTTTGGAAACCTAGTTGACATGGATGAGATTGGCTGAAGGGCCTGTTTCTGTGCTATAGGGTTCTATAATTCTATGACTTTATGAACCAGTGATGATAGCTGATTGAGACATTTTCAATTAAGAGGCTAGTATCAGAATTTTGAAATGACTTCAAATTTACATAAGGTAGAACATTAAGGGCCAGGCCACGCCAATAGATTTGAAATGATCAAAGGTTGCAGCATATGTTTATGTAGCTAAAGGTCACTTTCATCAAGTTTCATGGACAGTTCTCTCCATGAGGATGAGTGTTTTTTTTAATCTCATTAAGTAACTGCCCGGACTCTGTAGCCAACATTCCCTCCACTATTTTTTTCAATGCCAGGACGTCTGAGGTCGGACAACTTAGAGGAAGCATTGCTTTCGATGCCCCTCACATATTATGCCAGCGTGGCTCTACCATTTGCCACAGCCAGAAGACCTCACCACCCCCCAGCTAGAGTCACAGAGTCATAGAGATGTACAGCATGGAAACAGACCCTTCAGTCCAACCTGTCCATGCCGACCAGATATCCCAACCCAATCTAGTCCCACGTGCCAGCACCCAGCCCATGTCCCTCCAAACCTTTCCTATTCATATACCCATCCAAATGCCTCTTAAATGTTGCAATTGTACCAGCATCCACCACTTGCTCTGGCAACTCATTCCATACACGTACCCCCTCTGTGTGAAAACGTAGCCCCTTAGGTCTCTTTTATATCTTTCCCCTCTCACCCTGGTGACTGGGGCCCTGGAGCATGACCTGAAATGTTGTTGCTGGTTGTCCAAGTTAGAAATCTACAGGAGGAAGCAGTGAGATAGAATTACCAAATACCTGCTCAGATTTTCTTGTTGAGGATTCCTGATGTGTAGGTTCCTTGCGGCAGGTAGTAGGGTAGGAAGCTGTATATGAGTGAGGCGACATGTACAGTTTAGAGGCCAACAACAAGCAATAATCCTTATTAGCAGACATCTCACTGCTGTCTATTGAGAATCTCGTCTCAAAGCCTGGAACTCCTCAAAAATTCAACTAGTTGTTCGTGACATCAAGGCAGATTTCTCATGCGATTCTCCCAGAGTTTTTCCCATAGCCTATGTCCTCAGGGTGCTAGATGATTCCAACCCCAAGTCTAGATACAACAAAAGAATGGGAGGGTTCCAGCACTAGTGAACTTCAGGAAAGCAGATTGGGAAAATGAAAGGGTGCTGTCTTCGTGCTGGCATCAATATGCAGTCAGAACTGCATCTCAGTCAGACATTTGAAAAGAAGGTAGCAAACAGTTCAGCCTCAAGTAGTTGCTATGAAAAGGGATGGAATCGGTGGCTCAGAAATGGAGGGAAAGGCAGGATACAAAGACAATGGCTTCGTTAACCAAGTATTCAGTTTGAAAATGTTTCTATGTAACCTACACAAGAAATTTAGATCCAAGCAAAGTAGAAACATCATGACGTGTAAAACATTCTGGAAGGAATTATTTCCTTGGAAGCCTGAAACACCTACATTAACCCACCAATACGCCTGCTAAATTTTTGATTGCCAAGCCCTCTCTACAGTATTAACAAAAGGAAAATGTGGATGGAAGCGACTCTTTATTTGTATGAACCTTTTGGGCTGAAAGGTTGCTGAGAGAAGTGCAAAATGTTTTAATTTCTGGAAGTAATTTCACATCTGACAACTCTTCCTCATGACAAACCAGAAATAAGCATTAATTCAACCCATTATATTTCCTTTTGTTTAATACAATAAATGTAAATTAGTGTGGTGTAATTAATAATTTTATCAATGCATGCACTTGCATGTATATCTTACACGTGTGTATGAATGGGTGTGTGTTTGCACCTATATCTGTATCTCCGTGTGTGCGTGCACAAGTTTATATGTAATGCTAGCATTTGGTTTCTTCCAGAACATCCATCATTTGTATCAATAGAACGCTAACGACCCCTCACGCTGAGCACCATCTCCAGGTTTGAATACCTATGCATTATCCAACTCATTACATTTCCGGCTTTTTTTTTCTAATTACCATAAATGTTAGCATATAAATCAACTATTGAAGTATTGCAAATCTATCCCAAAAATGGGTCAACTTAAACACCGAGTAGAAAGCTGAACTGCTCGAGTAAATGGTCGCCATTGTAAAATACAAAAGTGGGCACGTATTAAACTTCCACACATTTTTGCAGTGCTGCCTGTATCACTCATTTGATCACGTGCTCTCTGATGTTGTTCAATAGAAAATACAATTGTGGGGTGCAAAATTGAGAGTAACCACCAATGTATGTCATGGCTAAAAAGACAAGGAAGTCAATTTATATTCTGAGTAAATGTAACTTTTGGGGCTTGGAATGTGGGGCTGTCTAATATACTGGGTCGACTTACATGCTATGATTTACAGTATACTGTAATCTGCTGTAACCAGATTTTATTAAAAGAAACAAGGTTCCAAAGATTGTATTTATATTGTATCGCAGCTTTTGTCACATCGCATGCTCATGAAATTTGAAAGGGCAGGATGATCAATTGGCGGTCAAATCAAAGAGTAATAGATAGCCAGCAACTTGTATGCATTTGATATAAAAGGTGCTTTATTCCAAATCACTATTTTGTCACTGAAAGAATGCTTTCTGACCATGGATTAATTAAAGTGTAAACATTAAATATTGATTGATGCATTATCAGCCCAGAGCAGTTGCCTACACTCAGATTGATTTCTACAGTGATTTATTGTCATATTTGTTGAGTCATTTCACTTGATAACAAAGAGAAATTGCCTTCTATCGGTGTCTTCTCTGTCTTGCTGCTCGCTTTGCCTTTGAATTCGAAACTAATATGCAGCAAAAAAGTGTCTGTCTTTCTAACAAATTCTTCTTCCCTTCCTTATTCCAATTTAATACTATACTGGTATTTTCTTTTCGCAGTAAACCTATTTCTGACGTACAGTGGTAACTGCATGCTGTTTAATAAAACAGATGGTCAAAACTCTTAAAAGAAAGCAGACTCTTCACACAATGCATTCCATTCTCTTCTTTTGTGTACATGTTCGTCAGAGGCTATCTTTTTTATTGCTTAATTCATATCAGTGACTTCACTTCCTACATGTCGTCCGAACAGCAGCAGCATTATGACAGTATTTTTCCAGTTTTAAAATCTCAGGGGTCACCATTTAGTCTTTTGTTGCAACAAGCAATTGTAGTTTGCACCATTAAAGCAGCATTTTCTAACTGTCCCTTGATAATTGTTTTGAGGACTCAAACAAGTAATACTATCCAAAGTCATCTGTGAGGTCAAATTGTTGCAGAAACTAGCCTAGATTAATCCTTGAGATTGAGACACTTATCTTGTGCATTTTCAAATGTACTGGCAGTGTTATGAAAAGAACCGTAGATCAGAGATAACATTTTAGATAAAGCTACAAATGCTGTAATATGATCCTCATTTCATTTGCTCATTGAAGACATTTTTATTTGCAAATACTTAGTGCTTGTCTAAAGAGATTTTGTGCATTAATTTCATTGCAATGTATTTGTTCCTTGTCAAAGCGTTATATTTAATAGTATCCCTCCAGAATATTTTTAAAATCAGGTCAAAGTTGAAAACATGAATTACATTTACCCTGAAATAAACAATCTAGTTCCCATTCACAACTCATTCCAGGGTCTCCATCAATGAAAGTGACTGCAGTTTGAATGATTAAGAATCTCATTGTATTTGGGGCACTTGCACAGAAGGATGAGCAGAGCTACTCAACTACGTTAAACTACGTTGACTACCATTGTTCATTAAACCTCATCCAGATGTTCTTTTGTTTAATGCATCCAAAAACACTATTAGGATAAAACACCCACTTTGCAAATTATCCTTCCCAAACAGAGCTATTTCTAAAAGTTCTGAACCTAAAGTTCTGCCTGATACCAATTCATTGTAATCATTTACAAACCACCTAAAAGATGCATTGCTTTAAGTGGTATTCAGTCGGCTGTTTGCTTCACTGCTTAGTTATCCTGCATAGAATGTAGGACCTGCTACTGAAAAGCAATTGAGAAAAAAATACCAAACTTTACTTAAAAAGAAGTTTTGGGTTTATGGTATATTAGAAAAAATATGAAAAACTGTAGTATTACAAATAAGGGCTTTTTTCCATGGTGAAACAAAACCGTTTTGACATTAAACTGATCATTCTTCAATTTATTCCTTTTAACTTGAAATGTTTGTTGCTTAAGAAAAAAAAGTGCTTTTTATTGCTAATTTACTTCAAAGTTGAAAACAGGAAGCAATAAAGCATTCCATTAGTATATATCTTCAGAAACAATGTTCAGTTGGATTTTATTGCTTGTTGTCTGGCATTTTGATTCTCTGTAGCCTTTTATCATTGCTGTTTACACATACCAACCAAATGAGTTATCCACTGATCAAAGGGTTAAGATGTGTATGGAGAACAACTAGGCTGAATATAAGCAATGCTAAAAGTAACTGCAGAGTATAGAAAGCAGATATGCTCAACAACTAGTTAATGCAAAACATCAGTATTGTGTTCTTCCACAGAGCTTCTGATTTTTGCAGCATCAATTTGTTTTGTGACAATGGGATATCTGCACATACTACACATTCTGATTATCAATCTACTTTTCAACTGAAGAGCCATTATGAGAAACTACTTTCAGAGAATTAAAAAATACATTTTAATATAACTTAAGAAATTCTCAGCTTTGAGCACATTTTGTTTCCTTTCACTATTTCTGTCTTCCTCTTACGACTCAAGCTCTATATTAATTGCCAGCTAGATATTAACAGATATTGAGATCTGGGTACCTTACTCAGGTTGTTATTACTTCTGTGTGATCCTATGTGGTGAATACTAACAGTCTGTTAACATTACAGTTAAGCTTTTTCTTATATCTACGCATGAACATTTTACTCTTGAGTACTTTCCAACACGGATCATGCAAAGAAACTTGTACAGATATTTCCCTTCCCAAAACTGTGGACATTGAAGCCATTTTAAGCACTTGTTGGATTATTTTTCTTTGGGTCAATATCAAGAACTATTTCCATCAGTGAATTTGCACTCACCACAAAATGTTTTGTCTTGCGATTGTACCTTAGCCTCAGACTCAGGAAGCTGTACGCTTGAACCCACTCTGAAGTACTGGCATATATATCAGGCTGCTAGTACAGTGCAGTCGGGGGATTAGTATTAGTTGCATTACTACAGTTTTTGATTTCAGATGAGACATTAAACCAAAACTCCAACTGTATATTCAGGTGCATGTATTTAAAGAAGACTTCAAGCGTTCTTATGGTGTGCTAATCAACATTTATCCCTCAACCAACACCATCAAGACAAATTAACATAATTTTGTTTTTGTGCCTTTTCGATACACAAAATAAGTGCTTCAATTATGCACGAGAATCAAAATGAAAACCATTGCATTTCAAAAGTAATTTATGGATTGTAATGCACTTTGAAATATTCTGTCGACCTTGAATATGCTAGGTAAGAATATTATGTTATTGCCAAAGATTGGCCAAAACCATAGTTTATAATTGTGTAGCATTGCTTCGATGTTACAGAGAGTATCCATATTATGGAAAATTGGTGAATCCATCCATATTCCCCAATCTTTGTACAATGGAAGAATGATGAAAGTTGGGCTACAAACTAAGAATCAAGTTTATTTAAAGTAAAAGAAAAACAAGAGCAGAAAAAGAAGGGACTTTTACCTTAGATACAAAAATCAGAAAGACCTCACAATTCACTTGTTCTGCAAATCTGGCACAGTTTCTATAATAGAATAACTTTTATATGATGTTTAATCCACTCCTAAGGAATGTTCATGCTTTTTCATCAATAGCATAGAGTTAGAAAAAGGGTTGAACTGGGGAAGCCTTCAAATTAAATCCTCCTGCTTAAGCAAAGTGCCATAGATAAATCCTACCCCTTGAGATAATTCATGGTGCAATCTTCCCTCCATTATGAGAGCCAGATAACTTGACTACGAGTTCCATGTGCCTGTGTCAAGCACTAAACATGTTGCAAAATGGAATCTGGCCTGTTTTTATAAAGAACAATTCAAGCCAACTGCAATGGCCCAACTACTAGGACTGACTGTATATATATGTAGGCTCCATGACAAATGTTTCAAATTGGACTTGATTTAAGTGAATAAGCAAAATAACTGAAGTGATTACTTACCCAGCCAAGCAAGAGGGAGATTGAACCACCATGGTGTCTCCATTTATACATGAGGACTATGAATTCCTCCTTAACCCAGACAAACCAAATGTGCAGTAAACAAAGGAAAAGTGGCTTCCAAAGTCCTTTACATGAAGAGACATTTCAATTATTTTATAGATTTTTTAAAATTTAAAATACGAAGGAACTCTTTATCTGTCACAGTGTAATTGATGCTGTGGCTGAAATCAATTTATCCAAGACCAGGTATCCAGATTATGAGCTTCCTGATTTGCATGATAAAGTATCAAGACAAACAACGACAACAATAACTTGTATTTATTTTACGCTTTATTCTAATGAAATGCCTGAAGATGCTTTACAAGAGCATTATAAAATAAGGTATGACTTGGGTTCACAAAAGGATGCATGAGAACAGGAGACCAAAAGCTTGGTCAAGGAGATAATTTAAGGAATATCTTAAAGGAAGAAACAAGGTTAAAGAGTTGGAGAAGCAATTGGATTGCATTTCAGAGCTTGGGTCTGGACAACTGAAGGCATGGCCATTAATAGTAGAGCAATTAAAATTGGGGATCCACAAAAGACCAGAATTGAATGAACAGATATCTATTATTGCTGACGAGCTGGAGGACATTTCAGAGATGGGAATGGACAAGGCCAGAGAAATAAGGGTGAGAGCTTTAAAACCAAGATATTGGTCAACCAGAAACCAATGTGGCATTGTGGGTCTACCTACAGCACAGGGACTGCAGTAGTTCAAGAACACAGCTCTGCTCCACCTTCTCAAGAGCAACTAGGGATGGGCAATAAATGCTGCCCCAGACATAGACGCTCACATCATACAGGTGAATAAAAAAAAATATGGAAAAAGATCTTGCTGTGCAGTAAGACAAAGATAGCAGAGTTTGGATTACCTCAAATGTATAGAATGCAAAATGTGGAAATCAGCCTGAAGAGCATTTGAATAGTTGAGTTTTGATGTTAAAGAAAGGTCAGACTGAATGTTTCGGTAATAGATGAGGTGAGATAGAGGCAAAGTTGAGTGGTATTACAGATGTGGAAATAAGCGGTCTCACTGATGTAAACTTAAATCTATTTAATTTCTAAGTATGCAACAGTTGCAAACACATTCCAAATGTTTGTATTTATAATATGACTTATTTTTCCACTGCCAAGCTTTCTCATTCAAGTACTTCTTTTAAAGCATCAAGTTGTTTGTCTCTGCTGTGTGGAGTTATATAGTTGACCCAAAACTGGAAAAGGGAACAGATAATCAGAGTTTTTTGCTCCTGATTGTGGTGGAGGTTTCTCTACTGAAAAGTGCATACACGTAATCATTGGGTGAATTCAGGACTCGGCTTGACTGTGATTACCACTCTGACTGACTGCTCAGACTCACACATAAATAAAGTCAATTGGGCACACAAATCGAGGGTACCACCCACATCAAACTATACTAATGACAGTTCAGGAATAGAGGAATCAAAGGTTAACATTCAAGGGCAAATTATTGGACAAATTTTGAAAATAAGTTTCGCTCATCTGTTCCAGCCTCTATGTTTGTGACCACTATTGATTTTGATTAATGTTGACTGTTGTCACCTGAAGGAAAGAGGGTTGTTAAATACTGTATTGTTAGATGAATATTACAATGGGAACTGCTGAAAGATTAAAGAAGGTTATCATTGAAAAATAATGCACATTCTTTTACTAAAGTATTAATTATCATGTCAAATTTCTTCACTCTCTCCTCTTCCAAAGGTATTGCACCCGTATATAATGGCAACAATTTGCATTTATATAGCACCTGTGACATGATAAAATATTCCAAGGCACTTCACAGTTGTGTAAAGAGACAAAAATTGTCACCAAGCCAAAAAAGGAGGATTCAGGACATGGATCCAAGAGCTTGATCAAATACACAGATTTTAAGCATTCTTTTGAAGCAGAGGAGAATGATAGCAAGCTTGAAGGGGACATACCACAGCTTGTGCCAAGACAGCTGAAGACATAAATGCCAGAAGTACAGTAAAGGGATGAAGAAGCAAAATACAACAAAATTTGAGATAATAGTGGGTGAGGATCTAAACTAGGTCAGAAAACACAGGGTAACGGTTGAAGGGAACTCAGTACGAGTTAGCATCAGCTTAACTTGATGGAATGTGGAGGACATGAGTAGATTATTAGAATAATATCATGTCTGTAAGTAACAAAACCATCAATGAGTATTTCAACAGCAGATGGGCTGAGTCAGGGGCAGATATAGAAAAAACAAAAACAGGAATTGCTGGCAAAACTCACAGGTCTGGTGAGAAAACAAGAGTTAACATTTTAAATCCTTTTTCTAGTTCGGATGAAGAGTCACTGGACTCGAAACCTTGATTTTGTTTTCTCCCAATAGATGCAGCCAGATTAGCCAAATTTCTCCAGCAATTTCTGTTTTGGTTTCTTATCCCCAGCATCCATGGTCCTTTGTTTTCTTTTAGGAGATATAGATGATATTACAAAAGCATTGGTCTATTACAAATGGAGATGATAGAGGGATGGAGGTTTATTCAACAATAAAATAGGTCATCCATGTTGCCATCAGCCTGGTTCAGTCTGAGATATTGACCAGGAAGGAGGATGGAATTGGGAACTACGCAGAGGCAAAGGCAATAGTTTTGATCTTCTTAATGTTTAGTTAGAAGAAACAATGAATTGCTATATTCTCACATTAAAAGTGCTGCAGGAAAATTTGGAGGTGACTAGAAGGATTAAAAGTACAAAACTGTCACTGTTGAAGATAACGAATATGAATGAAGCAAAGCTACCCTGTTCAACAGACTGTCACACAAATGAAAGTACCGTAGACAAAGAATTGAACTCAAAATGTTAACTCTGTTTCTCTCTCTACAGATGCTGCCAGACCTGCTGAGTTTTACCAGCATTTTATGTTTTTATTTGAGACTGTCACTATTTTGTTGGTTTTGTTCTACATTCTGTTAAACAATTTCCAAGCTGCTTAAGATCTAATTTTAATTCACTTATTTAATATCGCCACATTATTCTGTGATTTGCACATATCTGTTTGTGAATCGAAGCGTACGTACTATAATCTATATTCTATCATCCATCTCTCCCCGTACCCCCACCGATTCCTCTCCATACACATGCATACTATATGTATCCTTTCTTAAAGGTCATTATTCAGTGTAATATATGGTGATTCAGTAATTTAACACTCCGAGTGGATGGGTAGCACCCCTAGGGTGTGCAGCTTTGAGAATAATGGGTCTGTAGTATGCAATTTCCTGCAATGCGCTTCCTACAAACACCACTCCCTGCTGGGAGTGCCAGATCATGGAATCAGCCCCTTAGTTTTGTAGGTGCCAGCAACTTCTAATACCTCACCTAAACAGTTGTGTGTGAGCCTCAATGCCACCAATGTGGGAAGGATTACCCCATGCCCTGTTCACACGTAGGTACTTTGAAATGATATCTCTGAATGATGACTGTGAGGAAGCTCTATGGATTTATTTCCTTTTAAACCTTAGCTTGCAAAATGTATCGCCTCTACCGTTACCTTGACAAAGATAATGATAACCCATCAGAGTTCAAGACTTAAATCTGGAATCTTCCTAGGTTGTATCCTCAATACGACCATGATGAGTTGCTTTAATCCCATGAGCTGTGAAGAATCACTCCCAAAAAAAGGACACTCCCAAACATGACACTGTATTTAAATTAATATTTAATAAACATGAACTTCTTAACCCTGTCATTTCATACAACATTTAATATTTCCAACTTGCTTTTTAGGTTTAAAGACATACATTCCCCAAAGGTGTATTCACACTGCCAACAAGGGATGCAAGATTATATCTGGAGGAAAGAGAATGGATTGGATTAACTGGTAAATTTGGGATACATACTCAGAAATCAATGTGGGACTCCCTTAAACGAGATAAGGCAAGCAAACTTGATACTCAGAACAGTGTCAACAAGCTGGGTAGAGTCTCAGAACTGAAACTTCAATGGCACAGTGCTTTGAATGAATGAGATTTGGAGCTCCTATACATTTGTTGAAGCTCTAACTGTAAGGAAGTTTGCTTAAATGATTGATATATGATATTAAGATAAGTCTTAAGAATGAGACATATGATTACTAAGTATTGCTATTTCATTCCCTCCCCATCACAGAGTTCAAGGGAATACACTATAAGGCAGTCAGACCTGAAAATATTCACATTTCAAATCCAGAAATTATTTCTGTATAACTATATTGTTTTATAGAGTGCTCTGAGAAAATGATGTCAAAAGTCAAGATTGTCTGGTTTCCTTTTTTTTATCTCTTCTCACTTTTCAATATTCAGGACAAAAAAAAACTCATTTTTTTAACCGATTTTGCAAAACTGCAAAGAAAATTCTAAAGATAAAATAATCACTCTTTGTTGTCCTGAACATCTTAATTATTTATGGCTGATCTTTGTTATTATTTCAAGCATATGATAGATTTTGATCTCTTTTGTGTCATTCCACATTTAAACTCAAAAGCATTAGTCACTGCTCCTCTGGTTTTATTTTCTAAATCCATAACTACTAGCTGTCCCAATGACAGGGATGATTTAATTAGTCTCACTTCCCTCCCAGCATTATGCCCAGCCCCCTGCCCCCAAACTCCAAATCCTTGTTTGCTCAAAGATCCCTGACATGTGTTCTCAGAAGTAGCAGAAAATGAGGGTGCTTATTTATGGATTTAAACCTTTGCCAAATTCACAAAAACATAACGTTAGCATTTTTTAAATTATCAGATAAATCTGGAATTAAAGTGCAACATATGAATGCAAGAATTTGCAAACATATATTAAAAGTATGCTGTTTTTCCAATGACTCTGTTAAGAACCAAAACTATGACCATTAAATAAATTCTGCAAAGTAACTACAAACTTAAAAAAAGAAAGTAAATGTCTATTTATAGACCTGCAGTTACACAAAGAGAAATATATATACTTGAAAGAATCTTCTCATATATTCACTGTGTATTTCAGGCAGTTACAAAAATAAATTTGACAGAAGATTGTGTGCAAAATTCCAAAGTTCACATCATAGAAGCTAAATTCAGATAAGCATCAATGAAGATTGAGCAACTTCTATCATGGAATGGAATCTTCTTGGGTAGATATGCTTTGTATTTGGATATTTGAAGTACAATAATCATTTGTGTTGTTAAGGCTCATAGAAATCATTACAACATCCAAATCTCTTCTTTCCCAAAATCAACAGATTGCCTGTTTATGTGTGTTTTTTTCACTGATGGAAAGTCTTTGTGGTTTCAGATGAATGATACAATTAACCCATTAACACAACTAGTATGGTTTAGAATTACAGGGTCTCTATGATGACGTGTCAGTGAACAATAATCGTTTCCTGCGTATTTAATTTTAAATCATTAATTGTATCTATTAAAAAAGCTCAGGGTAGGGTCTCTTTTGTACTCTAGTTCTCTTTATCATTTTGCGTGGAGGTTACAGTACCTAGGTGCTGATAAGTCTGAGAGAAAGATCACATATATAACGATTCTCTCAGGATGTTTGTGCTTCTGTGCAGTATGTAGTAGTGAAGTGTTAGACATTTCAGTTTGGTATCTAAATTATTCTCATTACATATTTACAGTGACTTTTGGTCCGGAAATTGTAAGTGACTTATGTACATTTAGATCATTTTTGCAATGTTTTTTAAGTGGTACTGATACTACTTAGGAAATTGGATGAGGCATGAGGGAGCAAATTAAATGAGTTCAAGTGGCAGTATTTTTTGTGTGCTGGAGATTCTGGTTTGAACTTTCTCATGTTGCTTTATTTCTTTTAACTTAATTAATATAAATTAAATACAGGATTTTTCTTTTCATGATTATGTGTGGCTGACTATTGTATTTTCATCAAAAACAAATTTGACAATGGATTAGTTTCACATCATAAAAAATCACAGACAGTTTAAATTTCACTGCTGGAAGAAGATGATCTTTGAGTTTAGTTATAACTAGTTGTAACTTGTAACGAAATGTACTCAGCATCATGTTTCACATTTGCATTGGCATTAAATGATGTTAGGAAGGAGTACCTGCATGTTGTCCCTTAGTCAAACTGCTGACCTTGCCTTACAGTGACACAGTCAAAAAATATTTTTGATTCATGACAGCTTAATACACCTCCTTATTTTTTGAATAGTTATGGTATGATGCCTGTGCTTAGATGTGTGTTTTATGGTTTTATATCTTATTATTACAATCTAAGATGTGACAACTTTTTTAAATGTCCCCATGTGGTAAAACACTTAACCAGAACTAGCTGACAGGAGCAGGCAGTCGTTATGAATGTGTTCACACTGAAATGGCAAAGGACTAGAAAACAAATATTTTCTTTCATTATACAAAATACTCTTATATTAACCAGAATGTAATTCTAAATGCACTTACAAGCTAAATTGCTAAATCGAAGTGAAAGGCCTTTGAATTGAGCTACAGTCATTGTGATCAGCTTGTGGAGGGGAAATAAAAACGTAGAAAATTGCTGTGCAAATTTGGATAAGTTGTCAGAGTTAGCGATTAGATCTATAATGTGAAATAGACAACTCTGAGATTCACTTCTCTTTGCGGTTGTATTTCAGTTTAGGTAAACCAATCAAACAATGCTTACAGTTCAGAGACAGATTTGGCTGGGGATTCGATAGCAGCGGAGTTAGGTATGTGCTGCCTGATTCATTCTTTATTCCCCCTGCGTGGGTCTTCATTGACAAGGGAATGTGTTCGTCGGCAATCCCACTGCACTTTAATGTGCCATTTGTCTTTATACACGATATGATTTCCCCCTGCCTCAGCCTGGTGTATAGAGGTGCTGAATAGCCAGGAATCGCCTTCTGTCATTGTCAATATGCTCCCAAACTGATACTAGTTGGTATAGAAACTGAATAAAACGCGTGAGAGGGCAAGTTTGTCCTGTTCTTTCCATCTCGCTTCAGGGAGGTAAGAGAACCAGTAGATCAATACCATGTCTTGCATGAAGTTCCCTGCAGCGGCTCCATTTCTCACCCTGGACGTTGATGCTAACTATCAATAACAATAACAGCCTGTCTCAGACAGAATTAAGGTCCCCTGTCCTGGATGGGTGTCTGGTGGCTGTAGATAAACATCTTGTCTTCAAGACTGCAACAAATAAAACGTTTGAAATGCTCTGACCTCTGATTATTGTTTCGCGTGTACGATTTCGCTGTCATTTCCACACAAAGAAAATATGAAACATATTTCTATCTTATTTAAACAAAAGACCAAAAGCTCCAAATGCAGGCAAACATTTGGATGTTCGGTGACGGAAAATACCCAAGTGCGTGGAATGCTTGCGTTTTTTGGGGTCCATCTGCAGTTAACATATGTATTTGTGAATATTGACAAGCTGTCATCTGAAATATAACGAAAGGCTCCCATAAAGGTGAATGCGTTTATCTCTTCCACAGGTGGGCTGTCAACTGTAAATCTGTAGTTAATCATCTTAAAGTATGTCTATCAATAAGTGTTAAAAGGACAGCACTAGTGGTTTGCTGACAAACAGGTCAAACAAAAGCTATCAGATGTGTTAAGAAGCAAATTGAGTTAAAATGTTTCACCTCATCTAGTTACAAGGTTAGCAGCTTTCACTGGATTCGCCCCTTAGACCCTCTGGACATTCTGAGAAGCGAGCATCATTTTTTGGCTGTTGCTGCATTAAGTTGGCGCCCTTGGCTGACCCATATTGCTGATGATTCAATTATGTGGTGAGAACCTCTGTTCATGAACAATGATCAATTATACTATGTCAGCAATAATCGGGGGTGATTCAATTGTGTTTCCCTCCTTGTATCGATTATTAGTAAATAAATCAGTATTTGGAGGTGATGGCTGATGCTTCACGTTGTAGTGCCCGCGTCAGACCACACTGGACACACTGGCTCTTAAAGCCTCAGAAATCGGAGAGATGGCCATCGATCAGACCTAGAACAGTCCCAGGTTTTTTTTTCATCACTGACATCAATGCAGAGAATATCAGTCTGGTCTTAAGTAACTTGCATGTGTTTTCTTTTACAGGAGAACACTGCTGGATTTACTGTTACTTAACAATCCTCTCACCCCTTCGAAATCTGCGGATTGATTTCCTTAAACAACGGTTCAAACTGCAAGTTTGAGGTTGTTGGTTGAGTGCAGTGCTAAAATGTCCCTGAGTAATCTCGTTTGTTCGCTATTATAATTGGCAAAGTTAGCAAAACTCCAAGGCAAAACAAAAATATTTTCTTTCTAGACTAAGATTATAACATACAAAAAGTCGATTAGTTTAAACTACCTTTCGGAATAAATCTGTAAATTGATATTTTAAAAACGTAGATATTAGAAGTACGTTTTCGTGTGACTTTGCAATTTTCAGTGAGTACTGTGAATTTCACTTGAATGCTTTAATATACTAGCCTAAAAGAATCTAATTTAGGTCCCCTTTCACATGATTGGGTTGCAGATACATACCCTGTTTCCAGTCGCATCCACACGCATTTAGATCAATTAACTCGAAATTGATTTTGCTAACTCGGGAGCCTTAAAACATTGGAATCAGTAGTTTATCACGGGTGTATTACAAGTCACAGTATAGTGCAAGTTTGTCCTGGAATATATAAATATTGATATGGTTTATTAACGTATCTAATTTTAAAACGTATGGAGAAATATTAAACAAATATTTTATCGTATGGCTTGGAGGATGATGCGTTTAAAAATGGAAGCAGGAACTCTTGTGTATCCATCACTGCCCAAGTGCCTAGTTAAATATTCCGTGAAAAATAATAGCAACTCAAGAAGCACCTAACCACATTATTATCTTCATTCTTCAAAATCATCTCCAGATGATAGCTTCGTTTGTCTTTCCACTAAAATGAACTCCGCAAACGTTACAGAAAAATCGTCTTATTAAGGAAGAAATAACCGCGGCTGAAACATTTGTTTAAAAAATGACGTTATTTTAAACAAGTTAAGAAACATAATTAATTATTCAAAATGATCTTTTTTTTTAAAAATCGCGCTCTGCCCTGTCCTTATTTTGTTGGCATTTTCCCTTGTGAAGCAATATGTTACTAAACAAGATTTATCCACCGTCAAACAATTCATTTCGGTAATCAATGAAGATTCAATACCAGAAAAATAGTTTCGTTTCGAATCGTAATCTATGATCTCAAGGTTTTCGGGGGTTGTATACATTTTAGTAATTTGTTTAGTTAATCAAACTTACATCCTAACAAGCTGCATTTGGATTTTTTTTTGCTAAAAGAAATACTATTATCAGTATTTTGAGTTGAAAACGATGCATCAGTACAAAGTAGCGAGGGCTGTTAAAAGTTGGCGGACCAACTGAATGTTGTTGACTCTGTTTACGATGATCCCCCCAATATCGCTGTTACTTCGCGCATTTCATCAAATATCAAAAGTGGAAGAACAATGAACAGAATATCGAAGATCTGAAAGCGTGTTGCCAAGTTCGTTCGATGCCATTTATTACTACAGAACTTATTTTAAACAAACGAGATAAAAATAAATGGCAGGGGAAACAAATGTGATCCTATGGTTGTGATCTGTGAGCGTTATTACAACAATATTGATCTCTGTCATAGGAATATTCCACGGACAATGCATCCTTAGCACTAATTGGGTATAAATTACTGTGTAAGAAATTCCAAAAAGGCCCATTGATATGTCTCACACTAATCAATAATTTACTTTGTTGCAGCCTAACACATCTTCACTTCTGTTAATGTATCAATTCGTTCATGCGATCGCACACTTTGTGTTTGATATTCCAGACGTACAAAATGTTTGTCAATCCAACCCCCACCCCTCCGCCCTCAAACTCCGTTATAGTTACAGGTAGAATAGACGTTTCGTTAAAAAAAAAGTAATCGTCAGCAGCTGAACTCCCACAGCCAGTAAGTTTTAGCCATGGCGACGCCGTCTCCACTGCAAACATAACAGAATTGATAGTAATCGCGGGCGCAGGACTGAAAGCTCAAGTAACCAACGATTAGTTAAGCGACCTCTGACTGACAGCTGGGAATGCCAATAACTGGCGCATCTTGTGGCGATCGTCACCGGCTGCAAATAGCCAATGCGGAAAGCGTAGGACATAGTGGCCCCGGTGCACAGGCGGAACTTCGGGCAGGAGCAAGCTTCTCAGAATTGTTAACTTCAAAGTTTCCGTGGAAGTTGCAAAAAAAAAGCTTTTATTTTTGCCTCTACGTGAGAAACTTTGATTGATAAAGTTTTGCACAAAAGCAGGAGAGAGAATGCCAATCAGTACTTGAGAAGCCAAGTAAAGCACATCCCAAACACGGTATCAGGAGAGAGCCCATGCACGATCCCCTGGTAGCGTGCAGCCCGTGCCAGTTCGCCTGTCTCTGAATCTGGCTCGGAACCTTTGATTCACGGTATGTTGTGAAATTATAAAACAAACGCCACATCCTTCCGCAGACGCGCACATGTCTCGCTCGCTTTGGCAGGGCGAGCAGCGATTGAGTCCCGATGCTGCCGACTCTCTCTCTCTCACTCGAGTCAAGTCACACTTAATGGAAAGTAACAAACCAGCTCGGTAACTGAGACTTGTGTCAATTGCAATTTCAGAGAGAGAGAGAGAGAAAGGAAACAAAAGCACCTACCCCCCCCCCCCCCCCCCCAACACACACACACACATTTTAAAGGCAACGATAGAGGAGGGGAAGCGAATGAGTGGAAGCGATGGGTACTAAATGCATTCGAACACGACTGCCATTGTAAATAAAGGAAACGGAGAGCACTGCTGCAGTTTCAAAGTAGCCCTAGCAACCAGGCGCGTGTTAAAGGCAGCCTGGCCGTCCCGGGGTTGCTAAGGAGTGCAGTATCCAGGAGCTGGGGCCCCCGCGCTCACTCACTCCCTCAGTCACTCACACGGAGCCCTGGATTGGGTGAGAGCCCGGAGAACAGGACCCGGAGCCAGAGCGCGCCAGCAAATCACAAGCTAATTGATTTAGTCGAGTAATTTGAATAGTCTTTAAGCCGCGCCTGGAAACGTGCCAATCGGCTTTCAAGAAGCGGATGATTAATCGCAATGCATTATTGATAATCATAATTATACCCCACACATGCGCACTGAAGGCGACAGGGTCAATTTCCGTAATTTTGCAACTCCAGAATTTGTAATTTTTTATTCGCTTGCTGATGTATCAACCACCATGTCGCGTCGGAAGCAGGCGAAGCCGCAACACATCAAGTCGGACCAGGATATAGCATTATCCGCAGAGAACGGTGAGTCTGATTGGGAGTGAAATTGTCCAAAGTTTGAGAGGGGGAGATTTCTGGAGTTAGAAACCTTGAAATTAACACGATTTAGCAATTAACACGTTGCCTCTTGTTTGGAGGCTGCACGCCTAATTGTACAGAAGTCCCGATGTGCAAAAAGATGAGCAGGGGGTGCACAACAAATCAATACTTAGGGGGATGGTGCCTCCCGTTACGTTTTATTTTCTCTTTTCAACCTCACACCCTTTAACAACAAAAAAAGGAGGAAAAGTTTAATTTCGTACCTTTTGCGAGAGCGTGCAGTCAAGTTGGTCCAGAGCAGCACATGTGGAATCCAAGTATCACGTCTTCCAAAGTCACCCTGTAGGCTCGCTGGTGGATTTAAAAGGCAGCATTCAGCTGAAATAACGCTGAATGTTTTGATGGAAAGGAGCCCGCAACCGTAGGCTAGGTTTAAAAATAACTTGACTGTAATGATGGCAGCGCTGTGTGTGTCCCAACATGACTTCAGTCACTGGGAGCCGAACACCTTGTTGTAGGCGAAAAAAAAGTTCACCTCGGTTACTGTGGGTATGCGAGGCAATAGCCACAACAGAATCTGCGTGACTTTTATGGATTGGAAAGTGCAGGCACCTCAGCAGAAAGTGGTTAGGAAAGGAGAGAGGACAAACAGAAATAAGGAGCGTTTGCTGTAGGCTTCAGACAATTAACATTTTGAAAGATTTCCGTGGACGTGACCCCGTTGTTTATTTGCTGTTTACCAGAAGCAGCGAGTAGTTTACTGCATTTTTTTTCCACAGAAACGTCGTAGTCTGTGCGAGAAAGTTGTACACATTCATGCTTAGCCTGTCAACATTTGGTTTCAAAGCCACAGCGGTTGTGTTTTCTTAAGTGCAGAATCTCAGTACGAACCTTCGTGAGCTTTCCGACGATCTTGCAAATAGTTATTTGACGCAGTTAGTGAAACCCTCGTTTCCGTATTCATTTGAAAGGATCTTGTAGAAGAGAAATGTAAAGCTTCAGTCGGTTTGTTTGAAATTCGAGAATTGACTTACTGTGTTTTTTTTTGTTTTTGTACATAGTTGAGTTGCTAAATGTTTATTATCTGGTTTTTCACTAGAGAGAAAAGGCCGGACTGTAAAAATCAGATAAGTAGAAAATGATTTTGTTCGCTTTTGCCATTCCGACGTTTCGGAGGAGACTGGTTGTATTTCGTAGCCCCGGGGTTAGGAAGCACCATTGACTTGGTATCCAGATACGTTAGGACGATTTTTGGACGATAACTCACGTCCGCTATGCAAACTCCACGATCGCTCACCCAGTTACAAAAAGCAACAAATTGCACTATTAGGGAATTTGCAGGAGCTGACGTGCTAGTTCGGATGTGTGTGTGACTCATCCTGATCTGTGAATAGAGCACACAGCGCACTCAGTCTCCTGGATCAGCCAGAGATTTACTATTAAACCAGCCCAACACCACTCAACCAGGGTTATTCATTAAACACTGCTATCACAACAAAACTGCTCGAACATAGGTATGTATCTTCACTTTTCCACCAAATTATCATTGCTTAAAGTCAGTTAGCATTGCAGAGGCTGTAAAGATATCCCCAGCCCGTCTTTCAAAATAATGGAAAATTGCAGTTTGTCAAATATTGAGGAGTTAGCGAAGATGTACTCTTTCTAAACTTATTGCTGAGATGCTGCAAAGTCCTTTAGAGGTTTTGGGCTTGTGGAATATAGGTTGTATTAAAGCCAGATTTGCTCCAGTCAATGCAGACATTTTTACAGGTGTAAGCAAAATATAGTTTGAGATCTTGCATTAGTGTGTTTTGGAACTAATTGTGCATTTCAGATTCTTTTGAAGTGGTAAGTGCTGTAATTCATTGATGTCAAACATGAAGAAGTTTTATGGATAATTTAGCATTAGGACTGTTGGTAAAACATTTGCAAATGTGAAGTGTGGTCCATGTGCAGGAACTTATTATTGTTCTGATTGCTTTATTGCTGAAAGCAGATCAAAATCGTTCAAGCAAATATTGATTGGAAATTGGAAATAAGATGTTTTACGTGGGGAAAAAAAGTAACTTTCATTGTTTTGTTTGTTTATGGTACCTCAGCCATTAAATCAGAAAGGGGTACACATTAGAATTATTTGATTGTTGGGTCTGAGACCAGAGTAACCCTATAGTTTACTTCACATTAGAGTTGCACAGCAGAAAGGCAAGTTTGCTAGAATTTCACTCCCAAGCACTACAGAAGCAACAATAATTTGGTTTCAGTGTGTTTTGAAGAAAGAAACCCATCTTCCTGAAAAGCAGATTTATGATTATTGTTTCAACAAGTTACCTGAATGATTGATAATTTTTAATTTTATTTTGAGCTTTACTGATTAACTCTGGAGTAAACCAAAATGATTTGGTTGACATTTCATTGCTTGCTGTCTTATAATATAAACTACACAAATACTTCATGGATGCAAAATAGTTTTGTCAAAGCTTTTTTTTTGCACATGTTTCCAGTGTGGACTGACCTCGTGTTGTTTTTCTAATGCAGTAAACTATTATAAATGAATACTGATGCGTGTTTTTTATGCAATGTCATGTGGCAGCTCAGTGGGTTTGCAGTAAAAGTATACATTGTATTAAGTAATGTGATAAAATTAAAGATTGAAAAAATATTTATAATGGGATTGGTTGGGTTTTATTTTCTATAAATTTGCAGTTGGCAATGTGTTCTTGGCATTATTTCTGGTTGGAATGCCCCTGTTTATCGCTGCACAGTAGTGAGCTGAAAGGATATTCTATGCATTCTTGGATAAACGGCTTAGTGAGAAACATGAAGAGCTGGATAAATGATGTGACTGTCCCTTTGTTGTAAAGGTACTTTTGGCATTTTCTGTTCTTGCCCTAGCAATGTAGTAAATTGCTGTCCTGTGTGATTCTTGATGTTGGGACCTACAAAGTACTTTACTGTTATGCTGTTTTAACCTTTGCCTGCCTCCTTCCATCTGAAGGTGACAAGAGTTCACAACACAAGATGTACTTCAGTACATTCAAATTGACCTCTGAAGTCAGTCCCACAGCCAGCCTAGCAGGATATCAGTAGTTTATTTCAGCTTTAACCTTATCAGTACTAGAAGAACCACTAACACTTTTCCCCTTTCCCCTTAAATGCCAGACCCCTGATGAGGTGATTGACGGGTAGTTCCCACGTTTTACCTTACCTACAACAAGGATTTGGTTTCTTGTCACAGTGCCAATGTTTATGCAGCTAAAGCTTGTATGTAGCCTAAAGCAAAAATGCTTTACGTGTGAGTAGGACAGTAGTACAGAAGTTTATTTTCTCTCAGCTGTTGCAACTGGTACCCCATCTAGTGTTCATTCTGATGCACCCAGATTTTCAGCTGAATGTTGGTATTATTTTATAAATGAACTTCGCTCATCAATCGGGCACACCACAACAGTTTGGGATACTTTGAAACTGTAGTTTCAAAGATATAATTGAATACTGTCAGTTTGGTGATTTTTTTTGACATTTACAGAAAGAGGAAAAGGCACTAATTTTTTGAAAGTGATATCAGAAAGGAGTAACTAGATGAACCATCCTTTTAAATTAACTGTTTGCATTTCATTAGAACAGTTCTTCACTTCTAATATATATTAAACTCTAATAATGTTTTGTTTAATTATTTCTTACCAAATTGTATAATTCAGGTAGTCATGTAAACAGACGATAATTCTTTTCAAGTGGAATGAAAACAAGCTTGATTCCATGTCCTATATGGAGTCCATAGTTGTGTATTTTCAATATTAATCGTGAAGTGTTTATTTCTTTCAAGGTAATTATTCTTTCATGAAATACTTAACATTCCAATTAACCAAAAGAAGTAAATATTTATTAAACATTTTCACACAATTCATAAATGACAAATGCATGGATGTATCTTTGCTTGGTATCGATATTGAAAGAAGTGTTTAAAGTAACCTGTGCCACATTTTCTCAATGTTTTATACAAATATGTTTAAATTGAAAATGTTAATTCAGTTGGAGTTCCCATTTTTCTTCAGTGTATAACAATTCAAAAGCCAAAGGTAAAATGATGAGAGGCTTTATTATGTTGAATAAGATAGTAAACTATGATCTGACATTGTGAATTTAGTAACAGGTATAATTCATTGGCTTTTATTTAAACTTATGCATGCATTTTAAACAAAGCAATTAGATGTGTTTCCATTAAAATTACCATTCCAGAATTGACTGGCATTCATTCTAATATATTCAGACCCCAATAAGCTTGTGGGTCTGTGCTTCAGACATTTTTCCTGCTGATTAACAAAACTGATGAAGTGGGTCTTGTGATTTCCTACAGTAGTTATTTAGTTTGTATTGGTAATTATTTGTTTAAGTACAGCTGACCAAGCAGCATGAGTTTCTAAAGTGCCTTTGTGTTTTGATAAATGTGATCAAGTTGAAAAATATTTTGCTCTACACGGGGAGCCTTACTAACATGTCAGCAAAGGGGCACAACTTTTTAAGTATTGGCAGTAAATTAGAATTGTTGCTAAACCTTTGAATATCTTTGAAAAATTAAACTTATTATGAATCTGTTAGATGTTGTGTTTGTGTTCCAAATAAATGTGTTTGAGAAATTTCATTACTTCACAAATATTTATTGGGCAAACTATCGCATGAACATCCATGTTTAATTTATTCAACAGATGAACCAAGTAATTTAGAAAAATCCATCATATCTCAAATGTTATTTCCTTAAGTCCAGATGGCTCTGTGTTTAAAAACTTCAAAAATGAGCCAGATGCCAGATAAATCATTCTCTTGCTACTTTCATGTTCCTTGGAGTCTTCACATTTTGATTTCTTTCCTACAGTTTTCAGCTTCCATCTCCTTTTTAAACTTGACATGAATAATAATTAACTTAACATTTTAAAAAAATTGGTTCAGAAATATCATGGAGGAATAATCTTGGACATTTCTTATTATCTGTGGCAAACTAAATGCATAGAATTCTGATCATTTTAGATTTGACTGTGTGCAGCAATATGCAAATAACTTCGAAAACTGCATTTAGAAGTAGAGCTCAGCAGGTCACAGAATTACAACTTTGTAGGTATTAAACTGAATGTACGGCAGGAGATGACATTAGCGACCATTGTTCCGAATGTAGCCCAGGAACACTTGAGCAGTGTGGCAATTGAACCACATTATTTCAGATGATCTCCCCAATATCTGGAATTAATTGTCCCTTTGCTTTGCTATGGACTTGGATTCTGATGTCATGGCAACTTTCTATTATCTAATTCTGTAGTAAAGGGAAACATGCAGAGAGATAATCCCTGAATTAAACAAGATCAGCTTTCTGGGCCTTCCCTGATGACCACACACCATTGTGAGACAGAAGTTGCTGTCCTCATGCTGAGCAAACAATAGGGAGCCATCCTGTCCTTGAAAAGGATGAAGTGGGCTAGAGGGCTGAAATTTTTTGTTTGATTTGCAAATTATTCCTCAGTGTGACTAGAAATGCAAGTAGCAGTGCGAATGAAAAAGGAAGTAAAAAGATCTTTCAGTGAAAGGTCTGAATGGGGACAATTTGGTTATCTATAAATCAGATTTTGCAATAAATGTTTCAAAATAACACAAGTATTCCCAACTGCGCAGCCTACATTTTGTTTTGTGAAAAATCATTCCAGAATCAGGCACTGGGAAGTACTGTATAGCCCATTAACCTCCAAAGCTTCTCTGAACTAGTTTAAGCAATTTAATACTCAAGATTAGGTCAGTCACTGCATAGAACAATCTTTTCTATTATCTTTGCTTCAGCAGTTATCTTTAAGGATATTCATTTTGTATATTGCCTAATTTATATGCTGTAATCATTTGTGTACAGTCTGTATCATCTAGAACATTTTCCTATGGTTTGAAGTTTCTTTTTAAATAATTGAAGCATATACATTATTATATTGATATAATATTAAACAACTGCAAAACAAAACCTCTAGTTTAAAATTGCATGTAATTAAAAATGTACATTTCTTGGTAGAATGTTTTGTGGGTATGTGTCTTTGTGTGTGACTTTGTATGTGTCTATATATTCCATATTATCCGTAACTCAGTAAATTCTTAAGGTTCTGATAGCCAAATACCAATAATCAGAGGACAATCCATTTAATATTAACATTATATCTTGCCAATACAACACTTGGAGCTAGGTTGAATTTTTCTATGTTGTCGTTTTTCATAGCCATAGCTTAGTAGCCAGGAACCTCTCACCTACATATTGTTATTAAGAAATGGTAAAGATTATTGACATTGGGCAGTAGAAATCTCACATTAATACATTAAGGATATTTTCTAAATCTGGGATGGTCAAACGCAATGGAGGAAGATTCTTCCTCAGCTGGGCCTGTTGAATCATAAAATAATTCTTTAAGTGCGGGAAATTTTGTTATACCAAGCACTCAGAGGTACTTATCATTCATTGTGAAGAAAAATTAGATTTACTTTATATCTGAGTGCACAGTGTCCAAGTCTGTTGTAAGTTATACCATTCTATGTCTCTCATCCTTTTGGGTACAATACTTTTGAGGATTGGAGAGTGCTTTCCTCATGGTTTTGTTTTCCTCTAGTACCGTCTAGTCATGTATCTAAGGAGGTGAGCAACTTGTAGTTGTTACCTCAGTATTACACTGAACTGTTTCAGTGGGTAGGTTTCTTGATTTCAGTTCAGCATTTACTTTGTGATACTTAGCTCTAATTTCTTCCATGCATTTAAAATATTTTGTAAGTTACCTTGGATTTGTTAGTAATTTGTTCTTCAAATGCTTATTGAAATCTACTTTAAAACAGTTTTGTAGTATTAAAATATCACAAGAGTGATCATGTTTCCAAAGTACTCCATTTGCTTTAAAGCATTTTGGGTTATCCTGAGTTCAGAACAGGAAATGTATAAATAGAAGTATTTCCTCTTCTTTTTATTAAATTGTAAAAAGTTAAGTTTATTACACTGAACTCTCTGTGAGTAATTACCCTCAAAGAAAAGAATTTCATTTATGACGTACCTACCAAAATTTTTAATATGGTCGTAATACATATGAAAGTAGATGCTTTTTATAGCTTGAATATTAACTTGCAATATAGATTGCTTTGGAGTAAGCCCAGAAATTCGCCCTCCATATTCCAATTTGGGAACCATTTCTCAAGTATGAGTGTTGTACCAGCTTTACTATTGTTCTTTGAGAAATATGGACGCAGTCTTTGATGTCCTTTCATGTCGCCAAACAGTAAAGGCAGGAGTGTGGTGAATTAGTCGCAATGCTGGTGTCCTTTCTCTGCACCTGTGTTGTTGGGCTTAAAAGGTCAGAGGTCCACAGCAATGTAAATACTGTAGATATTTAAATGAGTACCCAGTGTGTCCACAAAACATGTTCTGCTCCCAAAGTAAATACAGAAATAGATATATAAGATCTATTACCCTTCCAAAATTTCTTTACAATACGCTGACATACTCAACAATAATTTGTAAAGTTAAATAATAAAGTATCAATTTTGAAATTTTAGAGGTCCTGCAAATTAGTTGTTATAAGTCAATTCTGGAATTATGATAAAATGCTTTAAAATGTGTTATTTACACCATTCAAACAATCTCTTCAGATTTTTTGAAGGGGTTGATTGCAGGCATATTTTGTCACATTGAAAATACACATTTGAACATGTTTTCTGCATTATTTTGTACTTAACCATCTGCTGAAATAATTTTAGAGTATGTATAGAATTCATGGAACATTTAGGTATTACACCTCAATATCACTTCTCTGCAGGCAGGTGACATTGTCTTTGTTTTCTCCTGTCAAATAGTGATTGGAATCTGAATGGTTTACAAATTGGTTTTGTGGCAGAGAGTGAACTGTCAAAAAGCTCTCTTATTCTGCTAGAAATGAAAAAAGTTGACAGTTACTCGAGAATCTAACAAGTCCTCAAATGTTTGATTTGTACCCGGTGGACAAGGAGATGATGTGTATGAAATATTGGAAATCAATATTTTCTATGGAATTTCATTAAGCTCCAATGTATTTAATTTGGAGAAATTTATGTTTTGATGGATTGTCTGAACTACTTGATTCACTGAGATTTACTGAATGATGGAATCCAGTTGCAAGCTTTGCAGATTTTCATTCTAAGTAATAACTGTAATGTTCAAACATTGATTTTTTTTTCCACCTTGCTTATTCCTTTCATGTAGTTCATGTACTGATTTGGTGAGGGATCTTCTGTCTCATTGTTGACTAATCTCATGTCCCTTTGATTTTCTAGGAACTCCACAAGAAGGGCATGAAGAACGAATCATTAAGAATGGGGATGCTCATGTCTGTGGCCGATGTTGTGCTGAGTTCTTTGAACTGCCTGATTTCCTCCGTCACAAGAAAAATTGCACTAAGAAACAATTGGTTCTGATTGTAAATGAGAATTCAACAGCTCCTTCAGAAGCCTCCTCTCCAAGATCTCCTGAAAATCCTGTTGAAGAAGCAAATGACAAAATTAATAGTATAAGTCAAGCAGACTGCAATGACCTTGTAGAGCATAAAAAAGTTGACCAGGAAGAATCCATGGAGGTGGACACTTCCAGCATCACTAGCAACAACAACATTAGCAGTTCTAACAGTAATAACAATAGTAATACAAGCAGTAATTATCCCACAATGGGTACCTCAGCTGTCACAACACCTCTACCTCATATAGGTGATCTAACAGCTCTGGGAAATTTCTCAATGTTAAACAGTAATGTGATCATTGAAAATCTTCAAAGTACTAAAGTGGCTGTAGCCCAGTTCTCCCAGGAAACAAGATCTAATAGTGCATCAAACAGTAAAGTTGCTGTTCCAGCACTTATGGAACAACTACTGGCTTTGCAGCAACAACAGATCCATCAGTTACAGCTTATTGAACAAATCCGTCACCAGATAATCCTATTGGCTTCCCAAAATGCAGATATTCCACCACCAGTCAACTCTTCCCAAGGTACTATAGGAACTGCTGTTAATCCATTAACTACGCTTAGTTCACATCTATCTCAGCAGCTTGCTGCTGCAGCTGGGCTAGCACAGAGCCTTGCCAGCCAATCTGCCAGCATCAATGGTGGAAAGCAACTTCATCTACCTCAGAGCAGCCCTGGAAGCACTGTAGCTCAGCCTGGCAGTAGTTCTCCAAAAGTAAACACATCCTCATTGCCTAGTACCATACAGCCCTCTGAAAGTGTATCTACAAATACCATTAGTGGTTCTCAGTTAATCAGTCCTTCAGTATCAACAGTGTCCACACCAGCTCTTGGAATTAGCAGTTTACTAAGTCCTGCGTCCAGTTTGTCCAGCTCACTGCTACCTCAAACCTCCACGTCCACTTCTGTGTTTTCCACTCCTCTCTCAAGCATCGAAACGACTTCAGGAAACCTTGGCTCAATGTCAGCTCTGGTAAATCAAAGGAAAGGCAAACCACCAAATGTGGTAGTATTTGAGACTAAAAGCAGCTCTGATGAGGCTTTCTTTAAACATAAGTGCAGGTTCTGTGCTAAAGTGTTTGGAAGTGACAGTGCCTTGCAGATTCATTTGCGCTCCCATACCGGTGAGAGACCATATAAATGCAACATTTGTGGTAACAGATTCTCCACAAAAGGAAATTTGAAGGTCCACTTTCAGAGGCACAGAGAAAAATATCCCCATATCCATATGAATCCCTATCCAGTTCCAGAACATTTAGACAATGTTCCAACTAATACAGGTATTCCATATGGAATGTCTATACCACCTGAAAAACCCATAACAAGTTGGCTGGATAGTAAACCTGTATTACCTACATTGACCACATCTGTGGGTCTACCACTCCCATCAACCATATCAGGTTTGTCTGCTATTATCAAATCAGAGGAGTGTCAGTCTATCTCAGTTAATCAGTCCTCTTGTAGCCCTCCAGGCTCAGTCAAGAGTGACTTGGGAGCAACAGAACCCTCTGTGAAAAATGCTAATGATTTGGATGAAGTGGAAGAAAGTGCTTCACCTACCTCAAATGGTAAACTAGATGAAAACACACAATCTATTAATTCTGTCACCAGCTTGGCTGTCCCTGTCAGTTCAAGTGCATCTGATTCAGGTCTAAGTACTACTTCTGCTTTTACAAGCCCACTTATACCACTTATGTCAGAACAGTTTAAGTCAAAGTTTCCATTTGGAGGTCTCTTAGATACTTTACAGGCGTCAGAAACTTCAAAGTTGCAGCAGTTAGTGGAAAATATTGACAGGAAGATGACGGACCCCAACCAATGTGTCATTTGCCATCGTGTTCTTAGTTGCCATAGTGCACTGAAGATGCATTATCGTACACATACTGGTGAAAGGCCCTTCAAATGCAAAGTCTGTGGTCGCGCATTCACTACTAAGGGAAACCTGAAGACCCATTATGGTGTTCATCGTGCCATGCCACCATTGAGAGTTCAACATTCTTGTCCGATCTGCCAGAAGAAATTCACAAATGCTGTTGTATTGCAGCAGCATATTAGAATGCATATGGGAGGCCAGATTCCAAATACTCCAGTTGCTGACAACTATCCTGAATCTATGGAATCTGACACAGCTTCATTTGAAGACAAAAATTTTGATGATATAGATGAGTATTCAGATGAGAATATGGAAGATTGTCCTGATAGCAGTGTACCAGATACACCCAAATCTGCAGAGGCATCTCAAGGCAGTTTATCTCCATCTCCATTGCCATCAGAAATGTCCAGTATTGTAGCTCTTGAGAATCAAATGAAAATGATCAATGCTGGTCTTGTTGAGCAACTCCAAGCAAGCCTCAGGTCAGGTGAGAATGGATCAGCTGATGGAGACCAAATGACTAGTGACTCTTTTTCAATGCTAGGGGATATGGAGAGCCAAAGTGCTGGAAGTCCTGCCATTTCAGAATCTACCTCTTCCATGCAGGCTCCATCCCCAACCAACAGCAACACAGATAGTCGTAGGTCAAAATCACCAAGCTGTGAAGAGAGACAGCACAGAACTCTACTATCAGATTTATCTAATTCAGTGTCTCCAGCAACCACCAATGGTGGTGCCTTAGACCTGACTTCCAGTAATGCAGAACGAATAATTAAAGATGATGCTTTAAACATGCTATTTCCCACTCGAGATCGGGGTAAGTTAAGGAATACATCTTGTGATATCTGTGGCAAAGCATTTGCTTGTCAGAGTGCCTTGGACATTCATTACAGAAGCCATACCAAAGAGCGTCCATATATTTGCACAGTATGCAATCGTGGCTTTTCCACTAAGGGTAATTTGAAGCAGCATATGTTGACACATCAGATGCGGGACCTTCCATCTCAACTGTTTGAACCCAACAATACTAATGTAGGTCCTAATCAGAGTTCTTCAAATGTGGCTGCTAACAGTTTGACATCCCTAATCAAAACTGAGGTTAATGGTTTCATGCATGGGTGTTCCCAGGACTGTAAAGACCCACCTGCTAGCCTTATTTCATCAGGGCCGCTGTCTGCATCTGCTATCTCACCTGTCCTTCCAGCACCGCAAAGAAGAACTCCGAAGCAGCATTACTGCACAGCATGTGGTAAAACGTTCTCCTCCTCCAGCGCTCTGCAGATACATGAGAGAACACATACAGGAGAAAAACCATTTGCCTGTACTATATGTGGAAGAGCTTTTACCACCAAAGGCAACCTGAAGGTATTTTCCAAATTATCTTCCTAAGTATGTTAAACTTATGCAGGCACTTTTAGAAATAAGCTTAAATAGAAACAAAGCAGTAGTTAGTGATATTGTCCAACTTTAAATGCATGAGAAGGTGAGAGCAAATTAGCTGTGTGCACCGTTCAACCTGATGTAAAATACATCACGTAGTTTTGCTTTATTAAACAAAATTCAATTCTACTGTTTTTAAATCATACACTGCATACATTTAACTGAAACAGTTGTTTATAAATAAGAATCCCCTTAATTCACTATAAAGGCTTTGAAATCTAAATCATGTATTCCCACATTTACTTCAGAACAGTAATTTTCTTATTAGTCGTATTAGGGTCAGTAATACTTAAGTATATTTATGTTTTATATGAATTACATGGAAGCAGGGTATGGATATAAAGGATAATAGATGCTTGGCAATGCATATTAAAATGCCTGTGACCCCAAGGCCATTGTGGTTTGTTTCTACGCAAAGATCCAAAGAAACCCCAAACCATTAAATGAATCCTACGAAGGTTCATACTTTATGCAGTGACTGTATCTTTTTTAAAAAATACTTGTGTGGCTACTTAGGTAAATTGTTTTCAAGGTGATCATTTAACAAGTTTATAAGTACAAGCAGAATCATTGGCATCTCCTAATACAAAATTCTGGTTTGGATTAATATCCTGAGCTTGATACCAACTTGTCCAGTGTAGCACTTGGCCTCTGGCTCAGGTTAGTTTTATCAGTACTGTCTATGTATTTATGGGTTGACCAAGAACCTGCTGATGTTCAGCAATATTGCAAAAACCTGCACAGTAAAGAGATGGTAGAGATGTCCAGAGACAGTACAGTGTTTCCTGTGAGAGGTAAGGTTTTGATTGGGCAAGGGAAGAGTCAGGGAATGAGGTGATATATAATTGTAATTAATGGTTAATGTTAGAGAGACAAAATGTGGAAATTGACAGTATTCCAGTATTAGAAAAGTCCTGTTCATTTTCATTGCAGTGTGCTTAATTTGTGTGCATGTGATTTGTGAAACAATGAATTCTTGCACAGAGTAAATAAAATTTAATGTCTCCTGATGATCAACTGATCACTTGTAGAAAATGGACTTTTGGAAAGTTGAAAAAAAGGACTCTTAAAATATTAAATGTACCTTTGTTCAGTATTTACTTTAAGGAGCCATCGATAGCCACATTCTTGTGCCAATTTCTTCTGACAACTAATACTCTTGGGATTGCCTGTGTAATATGAGAGGAATACTAACCTTCATTGGCTTGTCTCTGATGAGCAATCAAGACTGTCAGGTTAAACATATTTTATCCATGTCTAATAAAGATGTTTATACACAAATTTAGTGATGTCAGATATAATATGAGTTCTCACAAGGAAATTGGATTCAGCAGCCTTAGCTCTGTGCAGACCAGTTACTGACCAGGGCCCAAAGTGCACATATTTTTCTTTCCAGCTTCAATAGATTGAACATGGCAATGTCTTTGGTACCCAATTCATGTGTAGTTGTAATTCTAACTTTATTTCTTCTGATTTTGACATTATAGGTTCATATGGGGACACACATGTGGAACAGTGCCCCTGCGAGGCGAGGACGGCGTCTTTCAGTAGATGGTCCCATGGCATTCCTAAGCGGAAATCCCATTAAATTCACAGAAATGCTTCAGAAAGATTTGGCTGTTCGGGCTCGTGATGGAGACCCTTCTTCATTTTGGAACCAGTACGCAGCAGCACTAACAAATGGCTTAGCGATGAAGACCAATGAGATATCAGTGATTCAGAATGGTGGACTTCCTCCAAACCCCGCTAGTCTGGGAAATGGTGGCAGCTCACCAATCAGTGGTTTAACAGGGAGCATGGAGAAGCTTCACAATACTGAACTTAGTGCACCTCTAGCTGGTCTGGAGAAAATGTCAGCCACTGAAAATGGAACGAACCATAAATTCACCCAGTTGGTAGAAGACAACAAAGAAATTGTATCAAACTGAAGTGACAGTCAACATTCCAACAATGGAAGTAATCTGGGACGTCTTTCAGGCCAATGGACCAAAGTGTTGTGAGAACACCTTTTGTACAATGCCTAACTTTTAGTGTTGTATGAAAAACTTATTTATTAGTGATAACTTTGCTTTGCAAACAAGTTGCAAATGTAAACTACTGGTCTTCAGCATCTTGGCCTATATACTAATGGACTAGAGTGCTTTAAACATGTAAGTTTCCTAGCATTTGCAGATCTATTCTGTTAGGTGATTTTTGCCCTTGCATTAACTTATTTTATGATTTGTGAGTAATCTAGTTTTGACATGACTGGCATTTTGACATGCCTCAAAAGACCATTCCTCACTAAGAAAGATCTGTATATATAATGTAAAGTTTTGGTAGTCTGCTACAGTATTCACAATCAGTTAACTGTTCAGTCATACCTTCCATTAACAAAATAACTGTAAAGTGCAGACTTCGAATTGAATGTCGATGCTGTTGCTCTGTAAGCAGTTTACCCTTTACTGTTTTTAACACCAAGTGAAATTGCAAGTTTTTTTTGTAGGTTAAACCATTTCTGTTCTAAATGGTTCTTTGTACTGTGCTTTTCACTTACGTCATCTTAAATGTTGATGAGTTTCAGTGAAGTAATAGGCACGATGGTCATAGAAGGAAACTCCTGTTATTGTACCTTTAAATACAATAAAGATTTCTGCCCCATAGGTATATTTAGTATAGAAGAAAAAATGTGCTGGACTTTCACATTGCTGCTACGTAAATGCATCTTTTGAACAATTTTGAAGGGAGTAATATGAAGCTATTGTAGATTATGTCTTGTGTGTGTATATATATATATCATAATGACATATGTCTAGGGGAAATCATTAATGTATATACTGTACCGGTAAGTTGCTTAAGACAAAGCTTCATCTTCACTGACCGACGAGAGATAGTGTTTTATTGTGTAATAATTTTGTATTAGGTATGAAAAACCCTTGTGACTGATATATGCACTTTCTTGGAAAGCTGGAAGAAACAATCCAGTTTCACTCAAATTTAATACCTACTAACAGCTGAGGTACTGTAATTCTTACTCATTTAATCAAATACATGAGTTTTGCAACAGCCACCCTTGATGCGTGTGTATTTTGCTTTCTTTCTTGAAAAATCCATTATCTTCAAGTCAATTGACCAGTTTTATAAGCTCGGTAAGTGCCCATTTCTAAAGACAAGTGTGTTCAATTCGCCAGGTTTTTCGGCATCTCCTGATCTGAATAGCTTGTGAAACATTACAGGAGTTAAAACAACAGTGCTCAATTATGTCATTCTAATAGATGATTCTATTTAAAAACTGGCACTGCATTGGTTAAAGACGTTCCATTCTGGCGTAGTCTGACTTATGTAAAGTCTACTTACCACTAAGCAGCTCTGGACTAAGCTCTGCAATGATAAATCGAGTAAATACATCTGTTAAAAAATACCACAGCATCATATGAAATCAATATAAAAAATAAGTTATCTTGATAGTTATGATCAAGTGCTGTCAATTTAAGCTATTAGATTACGAACTTGATGTACAGAACCTCCTGATACCGATTGCCCATCTACTCATTTCGAAAGCAAAGACTGAGCAACATCGTGCACCAAAGTCAGAGCTCCCTGCACTTGCATGTTATAGATTATTGTAGGTCGAGTATTTGAGACTGAAATGTTAGCCTCCTGGTTAAAGAGATTCTTCCCCAAGAGTTGTAACTAGTAGATTGCGCAGGATGTTTGGCAACTTAATCAAACTGCGTTTTAATATTGACCCAATTGATTGAGGTATTTTCGCTGCCGTGTGCTAGCAGGGGTCGTGGGGGAATTGGTCAAATGCCTTTCGCCCAAACGCCCCCTTTCCTTTGGAACTAATTCCTTGATGCTGTTTCTATGAAAGAAAAAGCAAGCAGCTCTTATTGACAGTCTTTTCGAGCTGTCTCCGGCTTGCTGTTCGCGCAGTATTGACATCGAAGGAGACAGTGGGAGCTTTTCCCAATGATTTTCCTTCATAAAGTGCTCACAGGGACAGGATTATAAATTCTTTGCGTGCTCCTCACTCTCTGGTCGCTTCATAGGATCTTTAATTACAGTATCGATTAGATCAGGCTCCTTCCGTCCTTCAGTCACTATTGATGGGAGGAGCTGGGCTTTAGCCCTGATAATTGCTTTTGTGCTGCATATTTGTTTTTTTCTTATGTGTGAAATTAGTTATCACGCCGAAGCCACTACCTGTGTGCGTGGACTGTGTATATTTTATATAAAATGCATTCACAACCAAGTGAATAAGACCTGGCACAGGCTGCAACATGTTGTAGCAGTCAGACCTGCTAGAACCAGGATAATAATTGTGTAAGTTGAGACCTACTTATGGAATTAGAAGATTTGCTGAAACAAAAGAGTTATGAGGTTGATTGATTGCTGTTGATGCGACGTCGCTGGTGGCAATGATTTGCCATGAAGTGGTTCTGACTTACTAGTTTCTTTCAAATTTAGAATCTTTTCTATTGCACTGCAAGTTATACTGTGGTGACTGCCACCAATCGGTCCAAGTTTCCTAAACCGGGGAGTGGATTATCACGAGGACATCTTGCGGGTTTATCGTTAGGGGCAACAAAAGCGGTGCTCATGCCAATGACCACACGAGAGTTCAAGAACTATGGCACCGCATTGGAAAGTAGTCCGCGATTTACAGGGGGCGTGCAATTGGGGAAGACGGTTGTAGGTCCAAGTAAAAAAAAAGGTGCACTGTCATGACTGGAGTACGGCCAAACTGCAGTGTGTTTTATCGGTGCTGTCGGACGATAGTGGGCTCTGTCATTTTCCAGTATTAATGGTTGGTGAAAATGGGGAAATCATATTTAACTTTTTTAAAAACCCGAGCAATTTAGATACCTGGAGATCTTTAAAGGAATCGCACATTTTAAGGACAGGAACATATCAGGTCTTGTGTGGTTTGCTATCCCCTAGATACCGAGCATAAGCCTATTGTGGATGAGGTCGTGTTTCCCCCACCCCCAAGCCTGTTGAACGCTTTAGGGAAATGTTGCCTGTTTAAATCTGGTGCAAATGTAGCTGCTGAACACCCCTAACCAGCCACAGGTTACAACACATTTAGTTGGTATGCTAATCTCAAACGGAACTACCTTGGTGATCGGTAGAATACTACATTAAGCTATAGGAAACGTACGAGCAAAATGTTTGATTTTATTGAAACCTAATCATTTGTTCTATCTTACAACGAGCATAGTTAAGACAGTCGCTTTAAAAATGGGAACACTTAAGAACCTCCTGTCAGCTCGATTCACTTTGCAGAACAACTTTGCTGCTAAAATGCAAAGTTGATTTTAAAAGATTTCTCTGCCGATAGAATGCGTACCGCAGACGGATCTCCTCATTTCCCAATATCACTGGCCTAGTGTTTTTATAATAATGCCGTGTGTCTTTACTCTTGATTATAATTGATTGACTGACGCTAAATGGTGAGCGCTTCCTTAATGAGGCTAAAAATCTATACCACATTTTCATGTTTGCTTTGCTATTACCAGGCCAATCAGTTGCAGGGATGTTGGGTGAAATAAACACTAAAGTCCTGTTCCAATAATGCTTTTCACTTTACTGCATTCCTATGGAACACTGTCTCGGTCCCTTTCGGAACTAAAGATCTATGAGTCCCCATAAAGGTCGCATAGCCTTTCTAGTCATGAAACCGCAGGTATTTGCCTTCAACAGTGCATTTCTTTTATTGGAGTGATCTTTTTTCCCCTTTTCGACAGCTGCATTTAATTTTACACATCGTTGCACTTCCTGCAATGCAGGAACTGTTAATTCGAGCACGGCATCCTCTTTGGGTTTTACAACAAGCCAAGTTACCCAATATTTACAGGACTGGATGCTAAATGATCCTTGCAAATGCTCCGGGTATTCGGCTCGTCCTTTTGTCTTCCTGGCACTCAAACGGGATTAAATTGAGCACTTTGTTTGTCTATGGAGCTTCAGCTTCCGGCATGTTTATCTTGAGATAAACTGTCAGGGGAGCAGCTTATTTATGCATTATTAAAACATAAATTTAGAGCCGCATCTTCTTTCATCACGAGGCGATTAATTTTCTACGTCAAAACGTGTAGCGTAACGTTGAAGAGAATTTATTTTCAAAGTGAAGGGAAGTCACGAATCATTCTGAAGTTTGTATGGCCTGAGCTCAGTGCTGGTTTGTAGATGGTCCGTTTGTATCAAGGAAGATATCGAACCGATTTCTGGTTAACTATCTAGTACCATGCAGTTTGGGCAGAGAACTGCCGAGCTTCACTGTGAGTGGAAAAGGATGAATTAAAATCCATCGGAACACACTTAGACACAAAGGAAACCACCACATCGAAGGAAACTTTGGAGTTGTCCCTCAGAAAGTTTTTTCGACATCATTTCGAATTCATTTTGTAGGCAGCTATATAAACCGGTTAAAAGTAACATTCTCCACAAAGCGATTTTTAAATCAAACACTTGCACGCGCGAGGTAGTTAAACATCGATAAATATATTTTAGAATGGTCGAATCATCACTGAAACAAAATCTAGGGAAGACGAGGTCATTCCTCATGACTTTGCAACGAAATCAAATACCATGGAAAATCAGTTTGTAATGAACGGCGCCGTATAAAACACTAGACTTCAATTTTTGTTTTATATTTATATCCATTGATATGCCCGCAACAAAACTCATAAAGCATTAAACTAATTGATTCCATATAGGGAATTCTTACTGTTAATAATATCATTCGATTCTAAATAGATATTAAATGTACATATTCGATAACATCCATCATAAGTAGAAACTTGAACATTAGAAATGCATTTCGATTTAGTTTACCTAACATTACAACATTTCAGTTCACCTGAAATTTTAACTAGATTGGAATTTAAATACGAATTTTCTCATCGCATGCTGTATTTGCTCAAAAGGAAACTACACGGTCAAAGTGTAAATTGTTCCGAGATACTCCTCCGTTTGCCACTTATTTGCACAGCCAAATCCCAATAGCTATCCATGCACTGACCTTTAAATTTTTACATCATTTAATTATAGTGTTTAAGTCCTCTGTAATTGAGTGAATTGCATTTGATGCTGGGAAATCAAATGGGTGTTGGGGCTGGGCTCTGCAAGGAGGCTTTGGAAAGTGACGACCTCAGAGGACAGTTGGAGAATTTAATTACTGCAGTTGTCGAAAGGGACAGCCGGTTGCGAGAGCCGAACAAAAATCTCGATTTCAAGGTGTAAGTTTCGCCATATACGAGTGTATCACCCACAAAGACGAATTTTAGTTAAATGAAATACTTGTTGACTGTCAAACGAGAAAGTATTGTCAATTCGGTTATTTACAGTAAAACTGTTCTTCCCGCAGGCAAGAAACACGTTGCAGAATTGCGTGAATTTTGTTTAAACTTTCTTCAAATTTTATTCTGGTTCGTCTGACGTAATCGTTTGAAATGCAAATCCATGTTTCTATTATGTTCCATATTTGCAACTTAAAATAAACAAGTGTAAAAGAAAATTAACACCTTCTGACATTGAAGTCACTCTGTCGCTAACGTAGATAGAAAATTATTTTCTTTACAATGATTTAATTATGAAGATGAAAATGTCACATATGTTGTGTCCTCATCATATTTTTACACTAAACCTGTCAAAAGTTTAAAAAAGGTGAAAAACACAACTCCAAAATGTAATGTGATCAGCGCTGGATCCCAACAAATATTGTACAAACACACTATAAAATCCTTCTGGTCCTCTAGCTTCTCATAAAAAGGCACTCCGAATGTTGTAGAACAATTACTTTATATTGTGGCATCCGTCAGCGAAGCATTCAAAGAATAAACGAAAGCTTTTTTAGGGGAGTAAAGCAGAGCGAGAATAAATCTTACATTTGTCCCCATAAAGTACGAGTTTCAGGTCAGGTGACAACTAAAACTTGCTCATTCAGTGTTCACAGTTTTGGATTCCTCAGTAATCCTCTTGATTGGAATTGATACTTATCTGACCCTAAGACAAATCCTTGAGGATTACCAAACTCGAAGATCACAACTGCAGTACAACGCACAATCCTCAAAACAAAACACAACAAAAGCTGGCGAAGCGTTGTCAAATAATTACACAAAGTGAGATGTTGCGAAATGTATCAATATTTCTCTTTTCATTCATCTTCTTTCTTTTGACTTTGTACTCCCAATACGACAGTCGCCAGTGCCATCTGAAGCAATATAAATAAGTGAGAACCAACAATCTAGCCTAACGGTTGCTGTCTAATTCCAGGAGATACCTGGATGAAACGTTGAGGGGGGAATAGTCTTGGTAAGGACCAATTTGCTTTCCGATCACATTTTTGCAAGAAAAACCTGATTCTCTGCACCTTAAATGTTTTGATTTGAAGCGCCACTGACAGAATACACAAGCCTGGCTCCTCTCACTCTAGAGGAAAGAGGATAATGCGCTGAAGCTAAATATCTTCAGGGAATTAATAAAGGTCCCTGGAGGAAGTGCATTTGCTCTCCCAGAGATGAGCAGAGTGACTGTCCCTGTGGAGCTCAGCTTTGCAGGTTCGACGTGCCTTCGGAAATTTCTGGGCGTTTGATGCAATTTACAGGTGACTGGATTTTAAGATTTAAAGAACATTTTGCTCAAAATAGTCTTTATGCCTGTGCTTTTATTTGCACGCTACTGTTTGTGTGGAGAGAGTTTGTGATGGTTGCATGCTACAGACTGGATGGAACTGGGCTGTCTTTGAGGGCGCCCATTCCCTGGGCCCATGACGTCACCGCCAAAATGGCGCTCGTGAGGAGCTTGGTTAGTTATCGAGTGACTTTGGGCCAAGTTTGGTGCTTGCTAAAGTTGAATACAATAATGGATTAAAGTATGTGCTTAAGGTATTTGGTTACATACCTTGTGGAAGCATAGGGGTTTCTGCACTGTTAGAAGTTTAAAACAACAATAGACCATATTTTGAAAAATAAATGAAATTAAATAGGCAAAGATAAAATTTCTCAAATTATTTCGTAGTGGATCCTGAAATTCTGTTGTTGGGCACTGTAACCTTTTGGATGTTTATTGTCAATAAATTTGAATCAGTAGCTATGAGTTCTATTTGCAAATGATAGCATCTTGCCAGGAGACCACTGCTTCCCCTTTTAGCAGCAATTTAAATGGAGAGTGCACCCACACTCTCAAAATGTTTAAATAAGCTCTGCTTATGTTTACATAATACCCTGGTGATCCAGTAACTGCCCTAAGCACTTCTTAATCTTGACAAAACATTGTGCTGGAGTTATACTACATGTGATGCCAAAACCAAAGCAATGTGAAATTGCCTCCTCTGAGAGACTCAGTTTTAAAGTTAGAATGGAGCCAGAGTCAGACTGTTGTTTTTGAATTGTTCTGATATAGAAACCACAAAATTGGGTATAATGACACTCTTAAAAGTTATTTGCCAACATGCTAAAAAAGAACTTTTCATATGCTTCTGACTATTTCCTTACTTCATTGTAACTTTTCTCATTGAAGGGGATCATGGCTGTTTCAGAGAAAGAAATATCTATATCTTGGTAGTGTTTCCGCATTTGATGCTACTTTGAATGTTGACTTTTTAACATTTAGAATCTGGATGTAAGTGCTGCCAAGATTAGCTGAATGGATTTTCCACTCATCTGGTAGCTGTAAAAGCATTGGATGAAATCATTTTGGATATCTTAACCCAGTTCACAGAGATGTCAATGAGGTTACAGTACAAACATCTGCAATATTAAATTGACACAACCACTCAAACCTTAAGGATTACTGACTTGGGAAATTGATCAGCTGGAATATATTCTTTTGAAGTTCAGATAGATTATAGGACACTCAGATGTTTACATTATTTGTCCAAAATGGAAACTATTTGTGTTTCTCAGCACCAATTTCTCTCATTGGATGAGCACAAAAATGTATATTTTTTTTAAAAAAGGTTCAACTTACAAGACTAGGAGAAAGTAAGGACTGGAGATTAGAGTCAAAGTGTGGCGCTGGAAAAGCACAGCAGGTCAGGCAGCATCTGAGAGCAGGAGAGTCGACATTTCGGGCATAAGCCCTTCTTCAGGAGTGAAGGGCTGATGCCCTAAACATGGACTCTCCTGCTCCTCGGATGCTGCCTGACTTCTGTACTTTTCCAGTGCCACATTTAAAGTTACAAGATACTAACAGATTTATACATTAAAGTTACTATTCATGTGTAATTCATTGTCAGTGGAATGTAGTCAACTGATGAATTCTTAATACAAGAATATCTCAAAAGTATCTAAACAACAAAAAAGGATGGAATTTTGAAACAAGGGAGGACTTCAATTCAGCCTCAGAGTTGCCTGGTTGCTATTTGCAGGATGGTTTCCTATGACAAAATCAGAAATTACTGGAAAAGCTCAACACGTCTGGCAGCAGCTGTGGAGAGAAATCAGAGTTAACGGTTCGAGTGACCCTTTCTCAGAACTGGGTTTCCTGTGACCTATGATCTCAGGAAGATCATTTTGACAGCATCTTTTTCCTTACAGTGCAAGTACTGTGTTTCATATAACTAGTATAACTAGAATGGTCTAGAAAGAAAAGAGGTTTTATATACAGACCTCTATTCAAGCAACAATGTTTCAGTTTTTCAAAATTATTTGAATGATAGATTTTCTTCGATTAACAGTGATAATAGACTGATTAAAAAGCTGCGTTCCCATAGACATTCCTCCTATTAAGATTATATATCACTGCAATCAGAAAAAAAGGAAGGAAGGACTGGTTTGAAAGTATGAATTATAGAATAAGTGTTAATAATTGCTCAGGGGAGCTTAAAACTGAAAGAATATGTAAATAAATCATAGGAAGTATGTCTATTGAAACAAGACACATTTCAGACATAGTACATTCGTGTGGTGAAACCTGAAAAATGTGTTGCTGGAAAAGCGCAGCAGGTCAGGCAGCATCTAAGGAGCAGGAGAATCGACGTTTCGGGCATAAGCCCTTCTTCATTCCTGAAACAGGGATTGTGGATGTAGTGGTGATTCAACCCAAACACCTGCACAGATAAAAAGGAATCCAGTAATAATCCATCAGTCATCATGATCTTCAGGCTTCAACACAAAATGCGCTCTGAATACTTAAAAGTGTGATATCAGGCTGTGAGTCATATTTTAATATGTAAAAGGGCTATATGAAAGCTGTCTAACTTTGAAAGTGTCCATATTTACAGGTTTCACCACACTAGAAGAAAGTGAGGACTGCAGATGCTGGAAATTAGAGCTGAAAAATGTGTTGTTGGAAAAGCACATTCCTGAAGAAGGGCTTAAGCCCAAAACATCAATTCTCCTGCTCCTTGGATGCTGCCTGACCTGTTGTGCTTTTCCAACAACACATTTTTCAGCTCTGATCTCCAGCATCTGTAGTCCTCACTTTCTTCTAGTGTGGTGAAACCTGTAAATATGGACACTTTCAAAGTTAGACAGCTTTCATATAGCCCTTTTACATATTAAAATATGACTCACAGCCTGATATCACACTTTTAGGTATTCAGAGTGCATTTTGTATTGAAGCCAGAAGATCATGATGAGTGATGGGTTATTACTGGATTCCTTTTTATCTGTGCAGGTGTTTGGGTTGAATCACCACTACATCCACAATCCCTGTTTCCCAAAGCAACCCCAGAAAGACCCACAAGATGTACAGACCCCCAACCTGTGGGAATTCAGAATATACACCCAGCCTCCACATAGTTGGAGAAAACTTACATATGCGTAACTTATTTCAACCCAAAGTTGGGTACACTTCTGGTTCACAAGCAACCCCAAAAAATGGGCATAACATAAATATATGTTTGACCCTATTTTTGTGTGAGTGAAGTGTCATTAGGAACAGACTCCAATGCAGAAATACTGTACCTGCAGCATTAATTCTGTTATATCTTCATCCAAATTTAAGTTACTAACAGTTGAAGCTGATTAGGTTCTGATCATAATCTTAGCTGGTGTTTCAAGATTGTTGGGAACATTTTTCGAGTGCCTACATTTTAAGGAAAAAGAAGGATGGCCAGGGCTAATCCCTTGGGATTCAGCAAATTAGATGCTTTAAGGCCCTTAAAAACAGGAAAGATAGAATATTAATTTCTTACTGATTTCATTTGATCGGGATAATGAAGTCACAAACTACTTTCAATCTGCAAACATCCCATACTTACATCAGAACTCTTTCAATAATTCAAAATATGCTGCTTTTCTGAAATTAGACATCATGATCTGAAAAGTAGTGAAATTTAATTTGAATAGTTACTGCCTTTGTGGAATAAGAATAAAAGACAAAGTGCTGGGAAAATGCTGCAGGTCTGGCAGTGTCTATAGAGAGAGAGACACAGAGTCAAAGAAAGCATTAACTTCGGTTACTAACAGTTGAAGCTGATTAGGTTCTGATCATAATCTTAGTTGGTGTTTCAACATTGCTGGGAACATTTTTCCAATACCTACATTTTCAGAAAGCATTAACTCTCTCTCTCTCCACAGACATTGTTGAAGTGGATGAGATTTTCCAGCATATTCTACCGTTATATCAGATTTCCAGCAACCAAGTTATCTTGTCTTTATTTATTTCTTTTATGAACTCACCTAATTTTTATTTCATGCAATGAAAACGAGGCTTACTCTGCAAAGAATATACAATCTGCTCTCACCCCTGATGTCAACCATTGTGTACACAGCTTGCTGGTTAAGGCAGAAATCCTAAACTCATTTAACGTGAACTTGGATCTGCACGTGAAGTGCAGCAACCTTTAAGACTATGGACAAAGTGCTGAAACATAGGATCAGAATGGGGGCTGAGATTATTCAGCTGGTGAGCCCAGTCCCTGAATTGCCTCCTTCTGTGCTTTAATGTTTTCTGTTATTCTTCATGGTATCATGCTTTTGACCTTAAGGAACAGCACATCATCTGACTTACAGTGAACAACACAGTATACTGGTAGTATTTTAAATAAGTTGTGATTGAGCTAAGTGTTAGTATATGGAAAATTAAGTCATGCATTACGGTTTCTTTTTAACTTAATTCAAGAATAATGACAGATAAGCCAAGGCAAATATGTGATCAAGTTACTTTGAGACGAGTTACACTGAAGCTACTATTTCCAGACTGATACCTGTAGAGTGGTTTGCTCAATGAACCTGCCTGAAACTACTTACTCTTTTTGCATATAGTCAACCATAAGGTGGTAAGCACATTCATAAGTGAAATATGCATGTTACCAGCAAATGTTATTTATTACTTCCAATCAGTGTGTTTGGCAAAATATGCTTTTTTAATTTATATTTCCTTTTCAAAACTGAGGGGTCCAATGAACCACTAATGATCTTTATAAATTAGATTTTGCATTAATAGTTAGTGTACATTAATGTGAATTCAAAGTTGAGAGACTCTCTCACCCCAGAGAAGTTTTGATTTGATCTGGAGCTGATATGACTTCATTATTATGTCATTTTATTTTGATACCTGCCATTGGTTTACTTTGATGTGACACTGGCAGTGAAGCTGCATCCGACAGAGATGACATATAGATGTCACTTTCATGCAACTGTTAAAATGTTCTGGGACTTGGAACTGATGAACTAAAATGCTTGAAAATCTTTTGGGAGTGATTTTTAAATTCATAATTAGCACCTCCAAGCCCAATTTGGTGTTAATTATTAAAAAAAACTGTTTGAATCATGTTCATTATGTGTAATTTGTCTTTGCTTAATGGTGGCTCAATCACTTGAGTCAATTGAACAGACGTTCAAGCTTTATGTCAAGACCTGTGTACGTAATCCAAGGTTAACGTTCTGTACAGTACCAAGGGAGAACTTCAGATGAGATGTAAACCAGAGTATCCATCTGCCCTCTTGGTTATGAGGAAAAGATCCCATAGGACTATTTGAAGAAAAGTAAGGGAGATATCTGCTTGTTATTCTGGTTAACATTGACATTCACCCAGTGACTGAAATAAATGCTCGAGTTATTTATCTCATTGCTGTTTAGGATTTTTGGTTTGAAGAGCAGTGTGATGCCAACTTTGTGGCTTCAGTTCCCATCACCGGCTTGAGGTTACCATGAAGGACTTTCCTTCTCAACTTCGCCCCTCGCCTGAGGTCTGGTGGCCCTCAGGTTAAATCACAACCAATCAATTCTCTTTAAGACCTATGGTCTGGCAAGGATATAGCGATACAGCAACAACAGTTTAGGATTTTTGCTGAGTATACAAATTTGCTATCCCACTTTCTAAATTCTAACGGTAGCTAACCTTTAAAATACTTTATTGCCTGTAAACTGTTTTGGGCATTCTGAGATAATGGAAGGTATAGTATAAATGCACATTCATTTGTTCTTTGAAGGTTTGACTCTTCCTATGAATTTTACCAAATAAGTTAGTACTGGTACAGAGTGAACATTCTGTTTTCTATTTGTCTTATCCAATAAAATTTTAAACCAGAGAGATTTGAGCTCATTTTTTAAAAAAACCTTAGTCTTCCATTGGTGCTTTCAACTCTTGTTTTCAAATAATCTAATCCTACTATTTATGCAGGTATTGTTGCCATGGTTTCAGCTAATGGGAACTCCAGAATCTACTCAGAGAAGTTTTTAAATTTCTCCAGGTGGATGATTGATTGAAATAACAAGACAAGGTAGAAAAGGTTTATATTAAATTTGAAATGGCTGAATTACTCATGTTGCTAATTTGAGAGAATGATTCAACCAGAATCCAACACTGAATTTCCTATTTGTCAACAGGAAGAAATAAATTTAATGTATTACTGTAAAGGGGATGTAGTACTCATTACAACTGAAGTGTTTTGTAATTGTTTTATATGTAGAATTATACAATTGCTGCTAGAATTCCCTAAGGCCGTCTGAAACTGTTATTTATCTGGAGGGCTTCTAGCATATTTTAGAGAAAAGTGATTATGTCTTTGGGCAGTAAATACTTGCTGGGTGGGAATTATTCAGAGATCTTGAACTATTTTTACATAACTAGACATTAATAAGATCATAGGAACAGGAATAAGTCATTGAGCTTCTTTAATCTGTTAACCGTTAGTTCGATTATATTAGATCCATTTCCGACCTTGGCTCCATAACCCTTCATACCCTTGTCTAGTAAAACAAAATCTAGTTATTTAAATTTGGAAATTTTCAGCTGATCTGGAGTTAATAGCTTTTTGAGTGGAGGTTACAGATTTTGAAAAGAAAGAGATTTACATTTCTTTAGTATCTTCTATGTTCCAAAGCACATAATGGTCAATTAAGTACTTCTAAGTGTGCTTTCTTATCTTCCTGAAACTACCCCTGAACAACTTAGCTCTAACATTAAAGTTATGCCCTCTTGTCTGGACCCCACGCTGGAGGAATTGGCTTTTACCCTATTAAATCTATTAATTGAGGTGTTGAAAATCATTAAAAGTCTTCTGTACTTGAAATTAACAGTCTGTGCAACCTTTCTTCAAATATTAACTCTTTAAGTCTCAGAATCATTCTGGTGAATCTCTGCTGCACCCTGCCCATAGCTAGTATGTTCTGCTTGAGATGCAGTGTCAAGGACTGGACAAAGTAAACTAACTTATTTTATGATCAGGTGAATGACCACTGTCAAATTGTGAATAGTACGGGGACTATCACACAGTCTTGCTTTACAGTTATCTGGATTTAAAGCCATCTGTTCTCAATCTCTCAATTGAAATAGTTGCAGTCCTATCACCATGATGCAGTTGCAGGATTTTGATAAAGTTTCTTAGATGTTCAAATCTCTGGAGAACACTCCACAGAACCTTGCGATTTACTGAATCAAATGCTTTGGTCAGGTTGATGAATGCAGAATGAAGAGTTCCTGGTATTCTCAACATTTTTCTTGGATTTGCCTGGCAACAAAAACCATGTCAAAAAGTCTTCTGGAATGTCTTAAGTCACATGGTATCTCTGGAAGGATTTCTTTTGGCACAGGATGTAGATGATTCAAGAGAATATTTTGGGATTTTGCTGCTATACACCAACTTGATAGTTTCTGCAGCATGATTACTCTCCCTTCTTGAAGATAGTAGCAATTGTACTTTCCTGAAGAGTGTGTGTGTATAGTCTCACAAACACAGGAAGAGTGCATGGAGCATTGATATAAGTGAAGGCCCACCAACATTGATGACTTCAGCTGCAGTATCATCAGTTCCACAGGCTTCATTATTTTTCTTCTGTTTGTAGTCCTTCTGTGTGAGTATTAAATGTCACACTGTATGGAACACTCTTTAACCTCAGTTGCTTCAAAGCCAAAACTAAACTGACCATCCTAGATGTAAATGATCTCCAGTTTCATGAATGGTTGCACTGTTGTTGGACACTGTGCTAGATTTACAAACCAATTTCGATTCCTTCAATTCTACATCGAGGTGACTTGGCCTGTCCTTTGAATATTGTCAAACCAAAACTCAAACATCAACCTATCCCTGGTCAGTCTAATATTTTGTGAACATATGTTGGAAGAAAGATTGTGGAAAATGTTGAGCATCTCTCATATTTTGGTAGCCATCTTTTTCAAAAGGACATTGATGAGGAAATCCAACACCAAGTGCAGGGATAGTTCAGTCTTCTACAGCTGCTCCAGTGATTGTTTCACAACAAAGATCTCTGGAAGTCAAGAGGCATCCTAACATACATGCCAGCTGTCAGCACCATATTCCTGTCCTGCAGTGAGACCTGGAAAATGTATCTATGAGACATAAAAGCATGAGAGAAATTCCATTGGCAAAATCCACCAGACTCTCTGGATTCAGTCAGGAGGACTGTCCAACAATATTAGCAACCAATTCTACAAGGGTTGAGACAAAATCATTGCAAAGCCAATTATAATGGACAGCATACAACAACTGAATGGCTGAAAGATTTTCCCTGTAAGGTTCAATTTTCTCAACTCTCAAATTGTCAGTATTGCAGAAGAGGACAAAGGAAGTGCTAAAAAGACACTTTGAAGTTTCATTGTAACATGGCAGCATTGGTGTTAATGACTGGGGATAAGTTTGATACCAGTTGGTAAATTCCTGATGTCCGTCGATTTGTGTCATGTGTTGAGTCCAACCAATGTCATGATGAGGCTGAGCACTGGCACAAAAGGAAAGAAATGAAAGCAAATCCTGCATTCCAAATCCCACCGTGTTTTCATAATTTCTGCCCCTTGTTCATTGGTCAGGAATCAGTTTGTTAATTAACCGGAAGACATATGCTAGAAAACTGTAAAGCTGAGGGCTAGCTGTTGATCTTAACCAGAACATAACCAGGAAATGTGTTATTTCACTGCAATGTAACTGTCAGTTCTTTGTATTCTAGCCTTCATGAGATAAAGGCATGCATTCCAATGCCAATAGGGATGGCTTTTAATTATTAGGACCCTATTTCTGTCTGAAAACCTGAGCAAAGTTTGGGTGAGGACTGGAACTACTAACCTACGACTGGTTATCCTTTTCCTCTGAATTTTCTGACTTCAAACAGATGCACAGTAATGGACAAAAGAAAATAGGGAATAGATGAGCATTTAGGACTCATGTTGCTGTTTTATATCTACTTGCATTTGTACCAGAGGCACAATTTCTAGCGATATTCTCAAGCTGCATTCAGATAAACATTAGGAAGTATTTGGAGACTTTCAGCTTGAATTGCACTGTGCTTTTTGTCACTGAGACCATTTTAATTTGCTTGCAATAGTTGTTAAACACACAGAACATTGGTGGGATTTTTGGCAGTTTGCTGTTTCTTTGCAGAGACTAATCTGGCATTTGCATTCTAAGAGGAGGAAGGAACAAATAGAAAGAAGCACATTTGCAGAAATATTTCTGATTCTAACAGAATGTACAGACTTGGAACAAAATACCTGCCGTTTGCTCAAGAGCATTGATCAGTAAAGTTGTCACTGGATTGTATCCCCATCTACAATCCACGGAAGGACTGATTAGGGTTAGTCAGTATGGCTTTGTGCATGGGAAATCATATCTCACAAACTTGAGGTTGCCTGTACTGTTGAGTTTTTTGAAGAAGTAACAAAGAGGATTGATGAGGGCAGAGGGTTAGATCTGATATATATTGACTTTAGTAAGACGTTCGACAAGGTTCCCCATGGGTCAGTGGTTAACAAAGTTAGATCTCATGGAATACAGGGAAAACTAGCCATTTGGATACAGAACTGGCTCAAAGGTAGAAGACAAAGGGTGATGGTGGAGGGTTGTTTTTCAGACTGGAGGCCTGTGACAAGTGGAGTGCTACAAGGATTGCTGGGTCCAATGTTTGCATCATTTATTTAAATGATTTGGATTTAAGCTTAAGAGGTATAGTTAGTAAATTGCAGATGGCACCAAAATTGGAAGTGGACAGTGAAGAAGCTTACCTCAGATTACAATGGGATCTTGATCAGATGGGCCAATGGGCTGAGGAGTGACAGATGGAGTTTAATTTAGATAAATGCAAGGGATTTTGGGAAAGTAAATCTTAGCAGGACTTATACACTTAGTGGTAATGTCCTAGGCAGTGTTGCTGAACAAAGAGATCTTGAAATGCAGGTTCATAGCTCCTTGAAATTAGAGTCGCAGGTAGATAGGATAATGAAGAAGGGGTTTGGTGTGCTTTCCTTTATTGGTCATAGTATTGAGTACAGGAGTTGGGAGGTCATGTTGCAGCTGTACAGGACATTGGTTAGGCCACATTTGGAATATTACATGCAATTCTGGTCTCCTTCCTATCGGAAAGATGTTGTGAAAGGGTTTCTTGAAAGGGTTCAGAAAAGATTTACAAGGATGTTGCCAGGGTTGGAGGATTTGAGCTATAGGGAGAGGCTGAACAGGCTGGGGCTGTTTTCCCTGGAGCGTCAGAGGCCAAGGGGTGACCTTATAGAGGTTTATAAGATCATGAGGGGCATGGATAGGTTAAATAGACAAGGTCTTTTTCCTGGGGTGGGGGGAGTCCAGAACTAGAGGGTGTAGGTTTAGGGTGAGAGGAGAAAGATATAAAAGAGACTTAAGGGGCAACGTTTTAATGCAGAGGATAGTACGTGTATGGAATGAGCTGCCAGGGGAAGTGGTGGAGGCTGGTGCAATTACAACATTTAAAAGGCATCTGGATGGGTATATGAATAGGAAGGGTTTGGAGGGATATGGTCCGGGTGCTGGCAGGAGGGATAAGATTGGGTTGAGATATCTGATCGGCATGTAGGAGTTGGACTGAGGGGTCTGTTTCAATGCTGTACATCTCTATGACTCTTTGATTCTAAGTACTGAATTACTTGTTGCTTCAATATCACTGCAGACCTGACAGTCCTTTCCTCTGGATAGTTCCCGGCTGCCACACTAGATGTCAGTAACATCAGTCAGTCAAGTTCGAAAAACTTTTTAACCTTTTTATGAATATCTAGAGGATAGTACATCCTGGAGTTCAATCCTGAGCTTGAGGTGTCCTTCCAAATCATTAATTTTACCTGGTATTGTTGTGGGGATCAGAAAATAACTGAACATAAAGTTTTCAGACAATCATTTTTTTAAAATGCAACTAATTGCTTGTAGCTCTAGACTCACACCAATGTAGTTGATTTTCAACTGGCTTACTAGGACAGTTGTATCTAGGGCAATTAATGGCTTGGCAATAAACTGGCCATGCCACTTCCACATCCAAGAATGATTGTATTTTTAAAATGTCTAAACACCCACTGTACATAACTCCCACCTTGACCCCTTCTGTTTATTGTTTATCTGCTAATGATGGATAGGATAACCTCTTCTATTGATGCCATATTGCAGTTACAGGTTAATTCTCCTCTTGTTCTCATGTTCTTCATTCTGTTATATGCTTCTTCCAAGAAGTTTTGTATTGGGCGGATTTGAGCTACTTCCAAGGCTTCCCAAACTGGTTAAGACAGTTTACCATTATATGCATGATGACTGGAAACAGCAGCATGCATTATTAAAATAGAAGTAGCTATGAGAACAAGATGAGGCTTGAGGCTATGAATACCAGCAAAAGGAGTCAAGTGCTCATTATGATTTGACAAGAGCCATGGCAATCAGGAAAGGAAGGATTGATAATGCTGAGTTAAATTATAATAGTACATGCCTATGTAAATAGTGTGAGAAATATTTAGCAAGTTGTACCTTAGCAGTCCTGGTGAGGTCATTAGATTTTTTCCTCGTACTGCAGCCAGACGTGAGAACAGTCCTTGTGGTACATTACAGAGTTTGTCACTTTGTCTGCAATAAAATGTCTATCTGAGTGCCCATTGCAGCTGAAGGGGACCTTCTTTCTGCTGTTGACATGGTCTATGAGAGAATCCATGGTCCTTATTGACGTCATATCATCTGCTAATAAGGCCATAAGACAGAAGAAGAGAAATTAGGCCATTCGGTCCATCGAGTCTGCTCTGCCATTCTATCATGGCTGATAAGTTTCTCAACCCTATTCTCCCACCTTCTCCCCTTAACCTTTAATCCTTATAACAATCAAGAACCTATCTATCCCTCTCTTAAATATACTCCATGATCCAAATATCACTTTTGTCACCATGAAATTGCGCACCTTCCCTTTTTAAATTCAACAGGCATCTTTTAGGTAGTGGTTCCCTCGCCAGGTTTTCACCTCCTCAATTACTTAGGAGCTCATGCAGACCATTGGCTCGATCAGTTGGATGGAGCATGTGATTCTAATAGTGAAACATAAATACAAGAAACAGTACCAATTTGCTACAATATTGAATTGAGAAACAAATATAAAATCGTGTGAGGAACATTGGCTCACAATATCTGATTATTATTGCAGCAGATCTGTCCAATGGTAATCGCTGCTAGACTGTAATTTGTGACAGGTCCCAGATGCTGCTACCTGAGGGCAAGAGGAAACAACATAGAGATTAACATAGAAAGAACTTTCAAATCTCTGTGGGTATCATATGTTGCATTTTTTTCTCTGTTCCTTTTAAACATTTAATACTATTTTTATTGAATAATGATAGGTGTAATAATTTTAAAATTTATTTGAAAGCTATTATGTGATTATTTAATAATTCTAAGTGGAGTTATTTTTTCTTTTTGTTTTGACAGTATTATTTAATAATTTCTAGAGAATGTGCACGCAAGTAGGGGTAATTGGGTATGGTGGCAGACAGGTGCACAATGGCATATGATGGATAGGGGAAACTGAATCAAGGGCACAAGAACAGTAATTGCTGGAAATGCTCATCTGGTCTGGCAGCATCCGTGGAGAGAAATCAGAGACCCTTGAAGTGTCACTGGATCCGAAATGTTAACTCTGATTTTGCTCCCAAGAGCACTTTATCACTTTAATCTTTACACAAAAGCTATTAAGCCAACCCAGTTGGAACCCTCTGAAGTCTCCAACTCCAGTTCAAAGTTAGAGATATTTTTAAAAGGTTCCAGAGAGTTAGTAATCACACATCAAACGTTTCAGCTTCCTTGGCAACATCTACATGGTCAACTGTGTCAGAACCTCCACTTGGTCTCGCTCTATTAATCCACTCTTCTGCTTAAGCAATGGTGGTCTCCCTGTTGGAAGATCAGAGCTAGTCATTCCACTGCAGTGATCTGCAGAAAACTTGTGACTTTAAAGGATGAAACAACCATCTAACATATTTAATGCAGCTTCTTCCTGGTCCTACAGACTCGGCTATTCATTTTGTCCACACAAAATTATTTCTTTCCATCTTAAAATTGTAACTTAATATTCAGTTTGAACAAATGAATTAATGGCCTGCAATTCTTTTGAAGATAGTTAACATTTGAATATTAGAATACTCAAGATCTGGATTGCTGACAAAGAAGGGTCAGGAATCATCTACTGTCAGTAGGCAGATTACAATAATGTATCCTTCCAGTGAGAGATGTTGTTAAGCATAGCCTGCTAAAGTTAATTTTGTGAAAAAGATTTTGCAGCATAGCTGCACTACCATATGAACTAGATTGTCTCTGAATGGAATTTTTACCATCATATATGATCACATTGCATCACCTGACTGGGACTTACTACATAAAGGCAAATATAAGAAGATGAAGTAGGAAATCCAGCTGGAGCTTTGTAGAGAGTTAAAACTGTAAGTGAGATAATTTGAACTTGTTTGAGACGCAGCAGTGGATTTAATTATTTTCATGTGGCTCACTAATAAAATTATACTTAAAAGGCAGATTCAGAAGAATTGAAGAGAGCTGAAAGCTCCTGCACAGTCCCTCCCAAACACATTGGATATTTACTGGCTCAGTGTAGAGACATCCTGGAGTGCGGTAAATGCAGTAATGAAAGCTTTCATGTGTTCATTGCACTGTGAAGAAGTTTTAATCACAGGCAGTTGTTTGATTTGTTCATATTGAAAATAGATACGTAATAAGTCAGAGCTGTCTGCATTTTTTTTTCCTTTTTCTTTTGTTTCTGTATTTGTTGGCAGAATTGTTTTGAGAAGTCATGTTACCTTGGCCATACAGACAGGACAGCTGGTTTATAAAATGTCTGCATATTTACAACATCCTGATCACAAATCCACAGACTCCTTTTTTACCCTTACACATCTGGTGATATTTTACTGTAGGATCATGGATTGTGTAGGAAAGTTTGAGATGCTTCAATCTCTATTAAATAAACCGTACTGGATCTAAACATTACAGCTATTGATGTTTTAGCTATAGCACACTTTAATTTATGGGAAAACATTATCCTTTTTGTGGGAAATTGAAGCCTGGAATTCTGTATAGTGCATCTCTGTAATGGTACCTTATCTTTAATTCAGTATGTTGGCTGTTTCCTTGGATATTTTTGAGCAAATTGTTTTTATTAGGAACGTAATTTAGTCTGAAACATATTTTAAAAATATAATAGAAATTACTCTACATATCTCTCAAGGAAGACTATAATTCAATTCTATTGGTCTCGACTATACAGTTTTGGAGCAGCCTTCATTTGGAAAAGGAAAACCTGTTTTTTTTTTCCTGTCTGCTGCTGAATGTACAGTAAGAACAACAAATGTTGTGACTTGAATTCTTGAGGATTAAGTGGACTGTTTCTTTACCACAGAACTTTCATTCTGAATGTTTATAAACAGCAATTCACATTGAAATGCTATCTTCTAGTCAATGGCTTAGTATGTTTTGAAGGGCTATCATCATCCTGGTGGGGAAGCAAGTAATTATGGTGATATATCAAACCAATCTAAGCTGTTAAGAACATCCATGCTTGCATCCAACTTGGTGATACATGTTCAGGCCTCTTGTCTGCAATCAGCAACTTCTTTAAATAGAGGGTTTAAAAAATCTTTCAAATTGGTTAAATGTGAAATGTTTAAACATTAAATTTAAAGTTTAAATTTGAACTTTTGTAAACAATTCAGTTTTTATAAACTTGTGGAAAATAGTATGTTGAAAAGACCTGGCACTATATTTAATAATGTCATATGGGCCACCTTGATGCCAAGAATGTCTGGCTTGGAAGCCAGACATTCCTCATGACAATGTGTCTCTAAACTATAATGAAAAAAAATTATAAAACATATAAATTTCCTACTGGTTAACATTAATTTGATATGGTATTATGCACACAATTTATGACTAAATGGGACAAACAGGATCCAATATATTTTATGGACAAAAGCACAGTATTTTGTAATGTGAACTTATGTCTGTAATATTTAATTATAACTCTTAAATTGCTGTTTGCTGAATTAACTGCACTGCCTGTATAAAGCATGTTATTCAAGAAGGAACACGGCAGATGAATTTTTGTTCAAATGTCTCAGTTATTCATGATAAAAATATCTCATGCAATAGCAGATTGTCAGATTTGAACGTACTTTATCTCCTGTGCGTATAATGCAGTATTGTCTGGTTGGAATCCAAGCATGGCTAATACATTTTTAATAAATTGCAAGGTGCTGAGTTATAGACATTGTCGCTGGGTCTGTGATCTCAGTACTTATTTTCAGACAGCATAGAAAATATGCATTTTACGGTTGTTTTGTGTATTGTAAAATAGTATGGCACAAAACAGAGAACAAATGATTTTTGGTTCCTACTAATATAAGCATCAACCTGAAGTGCATTGTGAGACAAAAGGAACTTTGAGAATGATCTGCTCAACTAATCAGAATAACTCCTCATAATGCGGTCAGCAGAAAAAAAAGTCTGCCATTCTAACTACTTCTGTTGATACAGTTGCCAGATGGTTTCAATATGAATGCTAAAATAGGTTTCAAGAATAGCTAATACACTTAGCTTTGCTAACAATGTTGTCAGCTGTTCGGAGAGTACCACCTTTTCTTTCGATTGAATTGTTTAATGTCTTGTAATCAGCTGATCTTTCATTAAGAGTCCTCTCAGTGTCCATGTCTTTATTTATACTAAGAGGTATCAAATAGATAAAAGTTTTCACTCAAAGACGATGGGAGCAGATGCAGGTGGTTGAAGCTTCCATCTGCTCCACCATCCAATATAATCATGGTTGATCATGAAAATCAATACCTGAATCCTGTCCTCCCTCATATTTTTGATCCTTTTAGCCACAAAAGCAATATCTAAATCCTTCCTGAAAATGTTTTGGCCTAAATCATTTTCTGTGGTAGTGAATACCACAGGCTCACCAGTCTGGGTTAAAAAAAAATCTCTGAATCTTAGCCCTATAATGTTTGTCCCTAATCCTTAAACTATGACTGCTGGTTCTGGACTCCCCCACCACTGGGAACATTCTTCCAGCATCTATTCTGTCTGGCCCTGTTTGAATTTTATTGGTCTCTATGCATTTCCTCCACCTCCCCCCCAACCCCATGCTTCTAAAGTTCCAGTGAATACAATCCTGATTGAGTGAATCTGTCCTCATATGTCAGTCCCTACCATCCCAGGAATCAATTTGTTAAAAATTGGTTGTGCTCCCTCTTTAGCAAGAACATCCTTCCCCAGGTAAGGAGGCCAAAACTGCACACAATATTACAGGTGTGGTCTCACCAGTGTAATTGTAGCAAGACGTTCTTGTTCCTGTACTGAATTCCGCATATTATGAAGGCCAACATGCAGTTTGCCTTCTTTACTGCCTGCTGCATCTACACACTTACTTTCAGTGACTGCTCCATAAGGACACCCAGATCTTGAATATCACTCTCTCTCAATTTGCAGAAATTCAAATAATAATGTCTTCTTATTTTTGCTGCCAAAATGGACAACCTCACATTCATCTACATTACACTGCGTTTTCCCACAAATGTCCAAATAATGTTGTTATATCAGCATATCTTCCTCACAACTCACCGTTCCACCCAGATTTGTGTCATCTGAATATTGAGATATTACATTTAGTTTCCTCACCTAAATTATTAACATATAGTAATTCAGACCCTCGTACTGATTCCTGTGGTACTCCACAAGTCACTGCCTGCCATTCAGAAAAAGACCCACTTTTTTTCTGTCTGCTAACTAATTTTCTGATTTGGAGGTGTCGGTGTTGGACTGCATGTACAAAGTTAAAAATCACACAACACCAGATTGTAGTCCTGGACACAACCACCTGATGAAGGAGCAGCACTCTGAAAGCTAGTGATTCCAAATAAACCTGTTGGACTATAACCTGACGTTGTGTGATTTTTAACTAATTTTCTATCCATCTCATCACACTCTCCAGTGTTACAGACTTTTATGTGAAACTTTGTCAAAAGCCTTCTGAAAGTCCAAATAAATCACATCCAATGGCACCCCCAATCAACTCTACTAGCTAGATCCTCAAAGAATTCCAGTAGCTTTGTCAAGCATGATTTTATTTTGTCAAACTCCATACTCTCTGAGTCTGATTCTACCACTGTTTTCGAGATACTTGGCTATAAATCCCTGATAATAGACTCTAGCCTCTTCTCCACTACCGACAACAGAGTCATGGGTCTATAATTCCTTGTTTTCTCTCTATGTCACTTTTTAAATAGTGATGTTACACTAATAACTGTCCAATCTGCAGGATCTGTTCCAGAGTCCAAAGGAGCTTGAAGATGACCTTCAAATGCATCCACTTTTTATAGCTCCGCCTCCTTTATTACTGTGATATAGATCCAGTCCATGGGGATGTGTCAGTCCTCAATCCCATCAATTTCTCCAACATCATTTATCTACTAGTACAGATTTGCTTCAGTTCCTCTCATGTCCTCCTTTGTGAAGGCAGAAGTTAAGTATGAATTTAGTTCATCAGCTTTTTCTTTGTTCTGCATTATAAATTTGCCTGTTTCTGATAGTAATGGAACTACATTGAAAAATAATCTTGTTCTCGTTACATACTGATAGAAACTTTGACAGAGAATTCTTATCATATTCGATTTTCACCTTCTTAACCAATCTGTTGGTCCTTCATTGCTGACTTCTAAATTGGTCCCAATCCTCAGGTCTGTTGTTTTCTCTTGCTAATTTGTCTGCCTTTTTTTTGCATTGAATGCTATATCTAACCTCTCTCATAATCCATGATTTGGTCACTATTCTCTTTGCACTCTTGCAACAGATGGGAATAAACAGTTTTTGTAGTTCATTCGTTCACTCATCGAATGTTTGCCATTGCCTATCCACTGCCATTCCTTTCAGTAACATTTCCCAATGCATAATAGCCAACTCACACCATCTACAATCAGGTTTCCTTTAAGACTCAGGACCCTAGTCTCAGAAAAAAACTACCTGACTCTCCATCTTGATTAAGTATTCTATCATATAGTCACTAATGCCAACGGGTCTCTCATAACTACGTTACCAATTATTCCTTTCTCATTACATAAATACACAGTCTAAGATAGCCTGTTTTCTAGTTGATTTTTAAATGTAATGGTCCAGAAAAATCATCCCAGATACAAAGGAACCTCAATTATCTGAATGTCAATTATCCGAATTTAGGATTCTCTGAAGAGGATCTCAAGGCCCCGATAGAAACATTACATCAAAGAGGTATTTCCAACACTGATCACGTCTTTTGTTTACAATGATTAAAAATGAACCCAGCTAAAAATGAAATGCTGCTGAGAACAGTCCTGGACATCGATGGGAGCCCAGGCACCGTCTCCAAATGATTGACTGCCCACCCTCTCTCTCTCTCCTCACACTATCCTTAGAGTTCTACACAGAGGTGTTCCTTAAATCTCCCTTCCCTAGATAATCTCTCCAACATTGTCCTGTACAGGGCAAAGGTGGAACCTGTTAAAAAGTTGCAGTAAAGTGGGGTGTGTGTGTGTGTGTGTGTGTGTGTGTGTGTGTGTGTGTGTGTGTGTGTGTGTGTGTGTGTGTGTGTGCTATTTTGAGACTCACCCCCCCCCCCCACCAAAGGAACCAGCAGTCTTATTGTTGATGTCCAGTCTGGTTGCTCTAGGGAGGCAGGGCGGATGGGGGTGCTGACGGGTGCGGGGTTAGGGAGGGCGGATGGAGGGTGGGTTTGGGGTGGTGGATGAAGGGTGGGTTTGGGTGATCAGACACAGGCGTGTCAGGGATAGGGGGGTGGGAGTCGCGCTTTGTGTGCTGCTGCCTAGTCTCCTGAACGAGGAGCAGACTGAGCATGTGCTTGCTGTGTCAATTCCATTGAACTGAATGGGGGTGGGGGTTTGGGGAGGCTTCAGCAATGCTGCAGGTCCCTTACACACAAGTGTGTGTCTGCTCAGAAACAAACCCTGAGACAGAGAGAGAGAGCAAGGCAGGCAGAGCGTGGAAAAAGGAAACTTCAGAAAACTCCGAGCCCCAGAGTAGAGGCATTGAATCCATTAACCAAATAATCAATTATCCCAATGAAATAGTGCCCGCCCATTTCATTCAGATAATCGAGGTTCCTCTATACACTCTAGGCTTTCCTCCTCTATGGTATTGCAACTAATTTGATTCACCCTATATACAGGTTAAGGTCATGCATAATTACAGGTGTTCCTTTTACTGCATGCAACTCCACTTTCTTCTTCAATACCATTCCCAACATCACCACTACAGTTTGATGGTCTCTGTACCGCCCCACTAATATTTTGCCCTTTGGTATTTCTCCATTCTACCCATACAGATTCTTCATTGTTTGCCCTAATATTGTTTTATGAATATTGTGCTTATATCCTCTTTAACCAGTGATGCAACTCTGCTGCCTTTTCCTTTTTGTCTGTCCTTCCTAAGTACTGAATGCTCTTAGATGTTCAGTTCCCATCCCTGATCGCCCTGCAGCCATGTCTTGATGATATCATATTAGTTACATAACATCTGTTTGTCTAATTAATTCATCCACTTTATTTTGAATGCTCCACACATTCATCACAAAACTTTAGACTTGTCTTTTTAATGTTCCGGTGCTATTCCTACTTTTTAAAAAAAATCTTGGCCTCTGATTCCTCTGCCTGTCACTTTTGTTTTTTTCTTCTTGTCCTTAATTCCCTTTCCTCTGACTCCTAACAGGGATTCCCATCCTCCTCCAATTTTGTTTAAATGCTCCACAACCACTCTAGCAAATACTCCCCAGGGCATCAGTCCCAGTCTTGCCCAGTTTGTACTGATCGCACAGAACAGGTCTCAAAAGCCCCTGGAATCTGAAGCCCTACCCCTTGCCCCATCTCATTAGCCACATTTTCCACCAATGTATCCTGCTATTTCTACTCTGACTAGCAAATGGCACTGCTAGTAAACCTGAGGTTACTGCCTTTCTGGTACTACTTCTCAGCTTGCTCCCTAACTCCCTATTTTTTTCTTTTAGGACCTCATCCCTTTCCTAAACCTACATCTTTGGTACCAATGTGTACCATGACAAGTGCCTGCTCATTCTCCCCTTTCAAGATGTCCTGTAGCTGCTCTGAGATGTCCTTGACCCTAGCACCAGGGAGGGAAAATACACCCTAGAGTCTGGAAACATCTACCTATTCTACTTACAATTGAATCTGCTATGACTAATGCATTTTCACATGTTTTTGTCCTCCCCTGAGCAACAGAGCCAACTGCGGTGCTACAAACTTAATTGTAGCTGTCTTCCAGAAAGGCCATTTCATTCATAGTATCCAAAGTGGTGTATCTGGTCTTCCAAGGGAATGGCCACAGGGGGTTCGTGCACTATCTGCCTCTTCATCCTCTTACACTGCCCGGTGGTCACCCATTCCCTTTTTGCCTGCAGTGTGACCACCTCTCTGTATATACTATCCATGGTTTTCTCAGCTTTGCAGGTGGTCTGCAGTGTCTGCAGCCACTGCGCTCGAGCCCTTCTTTCCTATTCCTTGTTAATGCAGAATACAGCCATTAGAAACTATAAACCACAGAAATCATTGAATCATAGAATCCCTACAGTGTGGAAACGGGTCATTTGGCTCAACAAGTCCACACCGACCCTCTGAAGGGTATCCCACCCAGACCCATTCCCTTACCCTCTTCCTCTACATTTCTCCTGACTAATGCATCTATCTACACATCTCTGAACACTGTGGGAAATTTAGCATGACCAATTACCTAACCTGCACATCTTTGGACTGTGGCAGAAAACTAGAGCACCTGGAGGAAACCCACACAAGCACGGGGAGAATGTACAAACTCCACACTGACAATCACCCGAGGCAGTTTCTACCTCACCCCTGCTGCTCTAAAATGTTTGCCCCAGCCCCTCAAACCCACATACTCAGCACATTCAGGTAAATCAGTTTCGCAGATGGTCATGACACGACCAGCGGATCTGACCAGAAAACTGTGATGTCATCAATGTACAAGGAGATCTTGACCTTCCGGCTCACATGATAGACTCAACACAAGGTTTTAACACTCAAACAAGGCAGCATAGAGTGGGCAGTCCTGCTTGGCTCCAAATCTGATCGGGAAGCTTTCTGACTCCTACCCATTGATTGAGGTTGCACTACTCTACACCTGTTTTTTTTATTTCAAAAATATATTTTATTCGTAAATTATTTTGATGATCTGTACAATTGGTCATGCCATACATACGTGAACATTCCACTTCTTTGCATACAGAGATTGAGTAATCATTCATATATACAGGTCTGTATATTTACTATCCATATATTTAGCTGAGGCGTCAGCGGAGCTCACTTACTGCGTGGGCCCCCTGTTCTCCTTAGGCAGGCAGATGTTACACTGTGGTCTTTCCCCACCGCACCTTGGCGGCAGCTGCCCCAAGCTTCAGCGCGTCCCTCAACACGTAGTCCTGGACCTTGGAATGTGCCAGTCCGCAACACTCACTCGGGGTCAGCTCCTTTAGCTGGAAGATCAACAGGTTTCAGACAGACCAAAGAGCATCTTTCACCGAGTTGATGATCCTCCAGGCACAGTTGATGTTCGTCTCGGTGTGTGTCCTGGGGGACAGACCATAGACCACAGAGTCCTGCATCATGGAGCTGCTCGGGACGAACCTCGACAAACACCACTACATTTCTCTCCAGACTTCCTTTGTGTAGACATATTCCAGAAGGAGGTGTGTGACAGTCTCGTCCCCTCCGCAGCTGCTTTGAGGGCAGCGTGCGGTGCAGCAGAGAGTCTGGGCCTGTATAAAGGATCTCACAGGCAGAGCCCTTCTCATCACCAGCCAAGCCATGTCTTGGTGCTTGTTGGAAAGTTTTGACGATGAGGCATTCTGCCAAATGACTTTGACAGTCTGCTCAGGGAACCGCTCAACAGGATCCGCCCTCTCCTTTTCCCAAAGGGTCTCAAGGACACTAAGTGCTGACCACTTCCTGATGGACTTGTGGTCAAAGGTGTTTTTCTTCATAAATGTCTCCACGTAGGACAGTGATATGGAATGGTCCAACTACTCGGAGCATTCCGCAGCAGCAAGGTCAGGCCCATCCTTCGCAACACCGGGGACAGGTAGAACCTCAGTACATAGTGACACTTGGTGTTTGCATACCGGGGATCCACGCACAGCTCGATGCAGCCGCACACAAAGGTGGCCATCAGGGTGTGGGTGGCATTGGGTGTGTTTTTTCCCCCATTGCCCAGAGCTTTGTACATCAAGTCCCTTTGGACCCTGGCCATCTTTGATCTCCACACAAAATGGGTGACTACGACAGCACAGGTTCTGGGAATAGGCCAGACCTGTGCCACATATAACAACACTGATAGTGCCTCATACCTGATGACCCAGTTTTTACCCACGATGGAGAGTGACTGTAGCTTCTATCTGCCCAGTTTCTGCCTCACTTTCTTGATATGCTCCCCCCAAAACTTGGCACACTCTACTCCTGTGTTAGGGTAAAACCACCCAAGTTTTCCTGCGATGATACAGTTTGTTTCTTCCCAACAAGCAGGACACCCTTCTCAAACTGCAAGGACTGATGCTGACTGCAAGGACTCTCTTCCCAGAGCATCGTTGATGGCTAGGGTTAGTTATACTTTATTGAAGTTGAAAGATGAGCAATTCCTTCTCGCGGTCAATTTTCAAAACCTCTTCCATTGTGTCCGTTTTTTCAGCATTTCTTAGAATTGAGACTTGCCAAACCCTCATTGGTTCTGTACGTTGTGGATTCTGGGTGAGTAGGTATGGACCAAGCATAGGAGATATTGCTAGCATGGTAAAGGCATAGGTCAGGGTCGTGAGGGCATACTTGCAATCTGGCTGATTTTCCTAGTCTGCCAGCCTCAACCTCTGTTATCTGCCTCTGGACAGGCATGAATAAGGTAAAAACAATGGCTGCAGATGCTGAAAACCAGATTCTGGATTAGTGGTGCTGGAAGAGCACAGCAGTTCAGGCAGCATCCATGGAGCAGCAAAATCGACATTTCGGGCTAAAGCCCTTCATCAGGAAGGGCTTATTTCTGGGCTTTTGCCCGAAACGTCGATTTCGCTGCTCCTTGGATGCTGCCTGAACTGCTGTGCTCTTCCAGCACCACTAATCCAGAATCCAGGCAAGAATAACTCTATCCCATCGCAAGTCTCTGGAAATAAAAGGCAGGGGCCTCACTAACAGAGATTAATTTACTTTTCCAGTTTAGGTTTCGTATCTCCTTAATAAAATTCCAGTCTGCTGTGCCTGAAAAATCATGGCTGATTTATAAAATTTGGTAAAAAAGCAAGATGTTTACATTTAAAAAGAGGGGTAGATGTGGGCTAAGTTAATGCACATAATGTATATTTATGCCATTTGTGCTCATCATTACAAACATTGAGACCATCTGGTCAGCTGTCTTTGTTGCTTCCATCCTATTTTTCTCTGCGTCCAATGGGCCCAACCTCTTGCAAGGTTTATCTTTGCCCTCACACTCATTTTCAATCTTACATTAGATTTTCTTCAATTCCTCTCATGCCGTCTCTGAACAAGTCTTCACGAGACCCACCTTCTACTCTCTAGCATCCATTTCACCAATGCCAACTACTCAAATTAATTTACTAAGTTACATTACATTATTAACAACTCTTTCTCTATAAGAAAAACTGTTCCCATCCTTAGAATCTGATAGCACATCACTCTCTTCAAAAAAACCTTTGACACTCTCTATACTTGCAAACAACTAGACTACCATCTTTTCCTCTCCAGAGTCCTCCAAAGTGCCTCCCAAATCCATGCCCAGCTTCCTCACAACTCCTTGCTTGAAGCTCTCCAAGGGGTTACTCTCACCCCATCATAGAACCGAAACAACTCTAAATAAAGTCACAGATGTAAGCTAGTTGACTTTGAGAAAGTTAATTCTCTCTGTCTTCATTATCCCTGACCTATCCATAACCTTTATATGGTCAATCCCAAATTCCTGATCAACACTTCTCTCTAAGTCATCCAACTAAGTGGGACTGCAATTGTCCAATTTAATTTATATTCATCCTTTTTTAGCTCAAATTACTCACAATGGGCCTTCTCTTCTTTTCCCTGTTCTCCTCTCTTGTCACTCTTGCACTTTTAGCTCTGGTATTGCCCAAGGATCTATTAATAAAGCTGAGAAAGCCTGTTCCAATATTGGCCATTTCATCCAATTTCAAATATTGTACACCTATGGTTGCAAGGTAGTGGATGGGGCAGTGGAGTGATCTGAAAAGAATGAAAAATTTAAAATAGTGCTGATGCTGGATGAGGAGCCAATGTAAATAAGCAAGCAAAGAGGGAGATGTGTGAATGGGATTTGGTATGAGTTAAGGCATGAGTATTTTCATTGACATGTCACTGCTCAGAGACATCATATAACATTGTAGGATCAGTTTCTGTAAGTATACTGACAATATCCTATTCAACCTCTAAATTGACTGACTGCTTGTCTGACATTGAGTATTGGACAAACAGACATTTCCTTTTTTTAAAAAATATTGGAAATATGTGAGCCAATGTCTTCACTGCCTGTTGTAAATTTTCTTCTCTACCTACAGATTTCATCTGCCTCTATGGGAGCTGTCTGGGACTGAGCAAGCCTGATTGTATCCTTGGTGTTAAATTTGACCTCAAGATGAGTTTTCTACTACCACACAGATTCATACCACTACTTAGGTTGTTATTTCAATCTCCATAACATTACCTCACTTTGACCTTTCCCCAGCTGATTGGCTGTTGAAATAGTTGTGCACAGCTTTTGTTATCTTAATACTTAATTATACCATGCATTTCTAACTGGCCTCCCATGTTTTCTAGCTGCAAACCTGGGATAATTCAAAACACTGTTGCCCCTACAATAACTCATACCAAGTCCCATTCACACATCCTCCTCTTTGCTTGCTTATTTACACTGGCTCCCAATCCAGCAACAGCACTATTTAAAAATTTACATCCTTCTTTTCGATCACTCTACTGTCGCACCCCCTAGCCATGCCTTCAGGTGTCAAGGCTTTACATTTTTAAATCCTCTCCCTAAAGCCCTCTGTCTTTCATTCCTGCTTTAACATGCTCCTTAACATCTCATTGACCATGCTTTCCGATATCTAACCTGATGGGTTGGACTTTGTCATTCGAGTAGCTGTAAATGCATTGAGTGTTGTAATGGCATCACAAGTTCCAGTCGGCTCACTTACATTCAAATGCCTCACTTGAAAATGTATCTTTTTGGCTTGAGGGGAATCCACAGTGATAATGTTACCATAACACTCAACTATTTGCCAGGTAAACACCTTGTTTTTACATGTATTTACTTAAACAGGAACTCTATAAATCTGTAGGCATGTCAAAACATTCATGCACCAACCACCAACCCTTCCGCACCCTTGGATCTGCTCAGCAACCCATTACCTAGCATGGTTGCCTTTCAACCACCCCCTCCCCCCAACTTTTGGTTTATCACCAGTAGATCTGTTCACCCTTCGTATCAACTACTCCTGCTCTCCACTCCTCACTCAGCAACAACCTCCGCATCTCCCACATCCCCACCAATCACTGGTACCATTGGCTCTGCTCCATCATTGGTGTGACTGTGGAGTGAGAGGAGTTGGGCAGTCAGTAGAAAAGAGCCAGGGTTGCTGGAGCATGTGATGAGCAGAGTCTGGGAAAGAAGAGGTTGAACTGAGTGGGAGGAGGTGAGCACAGCTGGAGAAGGGGCAGTGGTGGTATAGAGTGGTGTGAGGTTAGTGAGGATCAAGAGGAATGGAAGCAGGATAGGGATGGGTGAGGGTTTTGAGCAGCATTGGAATGACCAAGATTGGAGAGGGAATAGAACTGGATGATGAGCTGAACCAGAATGGGGTGGAGAAAAGGCAAACAAAGAAAGTGTATAACAGGGTAATGAGCAGAGCCATTGATGTGGGGTGGGAAGTAAGCAAAGCTGGAGGAGCTGAGGGTTCAGGTGGTGGGAGAAAAATGTATAGAAATTGATTATTGATAAGACTTTAAAAAGGTCAGCAGAAATGTACTTGCCTGTCATTGAGCCAAAGGCAGCATTCAGAGGGCATGTCTTCAGCTCAAGAAATGAAATGGGTGATGACTTCACTTGTATTCCATCTCACTCCATAAATCTCATTACTTATCCACTGGATTCACGAGAGAGCATGTTCTCACTGCAGTCTACGAAAAAGGTAACGTGTGTTTTAAGTGCAGTCATTGGCATAAGTTTGGCATTGCTGCTGACAAGATGATCCATATTTTTTCAGTCAAATCTTCTGGCATAAAGCTCTTATAGAGCACTTTGAGATATCTTATTACATTAAAGGTGCATTATAAATGCACGATGTTGTTCTAAGACATTATTTGAAATAGTACATATGACTAAAAAGTGTTATTATATAGCCATACACATAACTGGTCAACAATTTCTACTGGATAGCTCTGTTATAAAGGCATTGTGATCTTGAGGAACTCATTTGTATGTACACATACCCAAATATTTTGTTAGACTTCCTTAACCAAACATGAGATATTTCCTTTGACTTACTACCTTTTATCTCTAGTGTACAATATCTGAAATTGGATTAAATGGCTAATATTGCAACAGGCTTTCTCAGCTTTATTAATTTAGCAACAGGAAGTGATATATAGTGAACAAAATATCGCCATTTCTCCGTTCGGACATTCCTTAAAATTTGTGACTAGATATCTTAATGTCCTTTTCTGTGGCTAGGTGTCAGCATTGGGGTGGTCACGTTCCTTTGAAGCATCTTGGGACTTTTATGTTAAAGGTAGCATATAAATAAAAGTTGCTGTTGATATTATGATAACTTCTTAGTGAAGAAAACTGTCTGGATGATTGGTGGTTCATGTTGGTAAATCTCTATACATCAGTTACCTCATGGAATTGCTTGTGTTATTTTAGTAAAGTGCATAGACTTATGTAGGGTGAGTTTGAAATATGATTCAATTGAAATAGTATGTGTGTCTACATAGTGATTGGTCATAAAGCTCTCTAAAAATATCTGTACAACTGATTTGTAAACCTTAATAATTATGTCTTTTTTTTAACTAGTACATGGCATTGATGACCATTGGCAAAAAGGGATATAACATTGAACCTTGAAATTGAAGACATAGGAACTGAATTATTACATCTAGCTATTTATCCTTTTGAATAAACGTCATTCCTAATTTCAATAGAGATTTAATTAGGATGGGTCATTTAATTTTACTTCAAAGAACTAATGCTATACACACAAAAATTGAGGTACCTGTGTTTGTAATCTTAAATCACATGAGTCACAAGCTTGAGATTTTTAACAGCCACCATTGACTTTCCTTAAACAACTTTTGTGAAATAATATTTAGCTTATAAGTAGTGGTTTAATGATTATATTGTGTACTTTATTTTGGTGTCCTAAGCATTTTTATGAAAGGACAACATTGATAGTTGATTGAAGTTGGGCTCTGGCTAAGATACAAGCCCTTAATTCCGTCTATTTCATGGGCACTTGCCCTTAACATCTCTTTGCTGCTATGCATTAATCTTGCTGCTGTCAAAGTGAAGTGAGGTCCTTGTGAAAAATATGTCCGAAAGGATCTATGAATGCTCCTTTTGAGCCAACTCGGGTCTTCTTGCATGCAGTTGGCATTCAATTTATCACTTATTACTAAAGCAATGTGTTGTTTTAATATTTGTTACTACAAAGCACATTTTCACTCAACTTTTTTGTGCTTCAGATCTTGGGAACTTCTTAAACATTAGAATTTGAAAATTTGAGTGTCATTACTTTCTTTTTTCCACCTCTGAAAAGGCCAATTTCCAATCAGATAAGGATACTTCTTCTCTGTTAACTTTCATATTAAGTCATTTAATTTTCAGCATTTACAAAGTGAATATTTAAATTGCCTGCTGTAATATTTTTGGAAGAAAAACGTTAAACATAGAACACCACAGGTTTAAAGGGTAAATTAAAATATTTCAGAAGTTGATTGAAGGTATTACAATGGCATTCTGTTTTGATGCCTTTTGTAAAATTATGAAAAGCTCTTCAACAGGGATTTTCGTTAATTTGCAGTAAACAAGACTATAGCTGGAGATACTGGGCCAGATCAAATAGGGAAAGTTTCAAACTCTTTGGACCTGCCTCAGAAAGATGGTTGATTAGTTGCGTAACTTTTGTCTTGGCCAGGCAGGTGTGAGAAGGTGTCGGTTTAGCTGATTCAGAAAGCAGACCGTACCAGTCACAGGAATGGGGGAGTGGTGACTCAGACTGGTCATAGAGTCCATTTCAATTCTCTGGGGTCTTGTCCCTATAGTTTCAGAAGTTGAGTCCTTCCACTTTATATTGAATCTGCAAGAGATGACAATAACATTTTTTTCTCATCTGCAGCAGACCTAGCAAACAAAGGGGTTCAACAGGCTTTGTTTTTCTATGATTGCTTATTTTAAAAAAATGTTTAAAGAGCAGGAGATAAAAAAATCTTCAGATTGTGACAGTAATACAGACCTTATCTGCCCTACAAGGGCATTTACCTTTGCTCCATCAATATGTGATGACTGCACTGTGCGCTTGGTTCCCAGCAACATTTAAAATGAAGTTTGTTTGAACTTAACACTGAATTCAAATAGTCCTGCTGAGTTCAAATTTCCTTCCTGTGTGAATATTCAGCCTACAGCAATTTGATCTGTCGAAATGGAATTGTGTCATGTTGCATGCATGTGGCCATTATTATTAAAGTCTCTTCTCAACTCCATACTAATACAAACCTATGACTTTTTCTTTGTCCTTTGGGGCTCAATACAGTGCAGCACATAGCTCTGCCAGATAATCTTTGTCTTCAAGAATTTCTTGTGTAGGTAAACATGTGTCCTTTGAAATATGCAGTAATAAAATAGTACAGAACTCATGAGGTTCTTTTATAAATTTCTGACAATAGTTTTCTATTTTTAAAATGTAAAGTAAACTTTGAAAATCACATGGTACAATATTCAAGAGATGTTCCATTCTACATATCAAATGCATTATAGAGAAGTGAAAGGATCATTCCACTTCAGAATGTGACTTGGACCAATATTACATCCTCCACAGACTACTCAAATGCAAGATGACCTTTTAAATTAATTTCATTGAAAACAAATTTCCATCACATTTCTGTCTCCTTTGAATACACGTTACATTTGTCAATGTTATTTATTTTGCAAGATTTTGACTTACTAGGAAGAAAAGATGACTGTTGAGTCCTCAGGATTTGTCAGCCCAGGCAGCAGCCTCCATCTCCGTAACACCCAGAGATTCTGATGTGGCTATTCTCCATTACTGAAGAATACAGTCGAACAGGAAATTAGAGTAGTTAACCTTTTTGTTTGCTGTGTTGTTGGATAACTGACATGCTGAGCCCCGCTCTACCTGGAATTAAGATCACATGTTTGATATCCAATTTGTTTTGGCCAAAAACAGAAGGCGGGTGAAATCTAGGATTAAGGAATAGAGTTTGAGGTAAGGGCTAATGGTGAAGGTGTTTGAAGTTCCAGTAATTAATTGCAGCAAATGTCACCTCAACCAAATGATTGTTGGACACAATTGAGGCAGTGGAACAATTGAGAAGGGCTGGGGTGAGGTAGACCAATGAATAGGTGAACTGCAAGTGAGCTGTAGATCCCCACTGGGCTTTTGGAATAACATCAGGATTTCAGAGGAAGTTCTTCAGGGGAACTGCAGATGTGATAATACAAAGTTGAGAAGGAAAACCACTGCAAGGATTGAATAGACACGAGTAATACCAGGCCGGCACACTCCCACTGAACTGAATATGAGATCTTGGAGGAGGATGGTATGATGAGCCATGTTCTAGGCATATCTAACAGAAAGAGTTTTCCACTTATAGAGAGTGTAATTTATGATTTGAATCAGTGTTGTTTCCATGCTGCACTAGGATGAAAAACTGGGTACAGAATTCAGTGGCAACAAGACATCCAAAGATGTAAAACTAGTGGATATTTTTTATTCATTGATGGGATATGGATGTCACTGAGCAGACCAGCATTTATTACCCATCCCTATTTGCCCAGAAGGCAGTTTAGTGCCAACACATTGCTGTGGATCTGGAGTCACATGTATGTCAGAACACGTAAGGACTGTATTTCCTTCCCTACAGGTCATTAGTGAACCAGAGGGAGTTTTCCACAATTTGCAATAGTTTCATGGCCATCATTAGATTCTTTTAATTACAGATACGTATTGAATTGAAATTTCACCTTCTATCATAGCAGGATTTGAACCCAGGATCCAGAACATTACTAGGGTCTCTGGAGTAATAGCCTAGTGATAGTACCACTCGGCCATTGGGTCCACCTTCACTCGTGGAACTGATGCTAGGTCATCTACAATTGTTTTGTTCTCAGGCTCACAGAGATAGCTGTAAATACGATTTTGACAGTTGAATAACATGTTGGAACTCACCTGGCTAATATGAAGAATGGCTGCTTGATGTACTAAAGGATCAATAAAACAGTTTAAATCACCATCTCTGGTCCTGACCAAAGTTTTGTGCTAATTAACCTGAAAATGTGCTGCATGTTCAGTTTCTAACCGTAAGCCTAAAAGATATAAGAGCAGAATTAGGCCATTCGGCCCATCGTGTCTGCTCCACCATTCAATCATGACTGATATGTTTCTCAATCCCATTCTCTTGCCTTCTCCCCCTAACCCTTGGTCCCCTTATTAATCAAGAACCTATCTATCTCTGTCTTATATGGGCGGCACGGTGGCACAGTGGTTAGCACTGCTGCCTCACAGCACCTGAGACCCGGGTTCAATTCCCGACTCAGGTGACTGACTGTGTGGAGTTTGCACGTTCTCCCCGTGTCTGCGTGGGTTTCCTCCGGGTGCTCCGGTTTCCTCCCACAGTCCAAAGATGTGCGGGTCAGGTGAATTGGCCATGCTAAATTGCCCGTAGTGTTAGGTAAGGGGTAAATGTAGGGGTATGGGTGGGTTTCGCTTCGGCGGGTCGGTGTGGACTTGTTGGGCCGAAGGGCCTGTTTCCACACTGTAAGTCTAATCTAATCTAAATACATCCAGTGACTTGGCTTCCACAGTCCATGGCGGCAAAGAGTTCCCCAGATTCACCACCCTCTGGCTGAAGAAATTCCTCCTCATCTCAAGTCTAAAGGGTCATCCCTTCACTCTGAGACTGTGCCCTTGAATCCTAGTCTCCCTACTCGTGGAAATATTTTCTCCACATTCACCCTATCTAGGCCTGTCAATATTTGATAGGTTTCAATGAGATCGCCCCCTCAACCTTCTACACTCCATCAAGTACCCATCCAGAGTCCTCAGTGCTCCTCCTATGACCAGCCTTTCACCCCTGAGATCATTTTTGTAAACCTCCTCTGGATGCCCTCCAATATCAGCACATCCTTCAATAGATATAGGACTTAAAACTGCTCACAATATTCCAAATGTAGTCTGACCAGAGCTTTATACAGGCTCAGCAGTATATTCCTGTTCTTGTATTCTAGCCTTCTCAAAATAAATGCTAACATTGCATTTGACTTCCTGACTACCAGCTGAACCTGCATGTTAACCTTAAGAGAATCCTGAACTGGGACTGTGAAGTCCCTTGTGCTTCAGCTTTCCAAAGCTTTGCCCATTTAGAAAAAGAGGGAAATCAGGAGGGCAAAAAGGGGACATGAAATAGCTTTGGCAAATAGAGTTAAGGAGAATCCAAAGGATTTTTACAAATACATTAAGGACAAAAGGTTAACTAGGGAGAGAATTGAGCCCCTCAAAGATCAGCAAGGCGGCCTTTGTGTGGAGCCACAGAAAGTGGGGGAGATACTAAATGAGTATTTTGCATCAGTATTTACTGTGGAAAATGAGATGGAAGATATAGAAAGTAGCGAAATAGATGGTGACACCTTGCAAAATGTCCATATTACAGAAGAGTAAGTGATGGATGTCTTGAAATGCATGAAGGAGGATAAATCCCCAGGACCTGATCAGGTGTACCCTAGAACTCTGTGGGATGCCAGGGAAGTGATTGCTGGGCCTCTTGCTGAGATAAGTAAGGCGTTCAACAAGGTTCTCCATGGGAGACTGGTTAGCAAGGTTAGATCTCATGGAATACAGGGAGAACTAGCCATTTGGATACAGAACTGGCTCAAAGGTAGAAGACAGAGGGTGGTGGTGGAGGGTTGTTCTTTAGACTGGAGGCCTGTGACCAGTGGAGTGCCACAAGGATCGGTGCTGGGTCCACTACATTTTTGTCATTTACATAAATGATTTGGATCTGAGCATAAGAGGTACAGTTAGTAAGTTTGCAGATGACACCAAATTGGAGGTGTAGTGGACAGTGAAGAAGGTTACCTCAGATGACAACAGAATCTTGACCAGATGGGCCAATGGGTCGAGAAGTGGCAGATGGAATTTAATTCAGATAAATGCGAGGTGCTGCATTTTGGGAAAGCAAATCTTAGCAGGACTTATACACTTAATGGTAAGGTCCTAAGGAGTGTTGCTGAACAAAGAGACCTTGGAGTGCAGGTTCATGGCTCCTTGAAAGTAGAATCGCAGGTAGATAGGATAGTGAAGAAGGTGTTTGGTATGCTTTCCTTTATTGGTCAGAGTATTGAGTACAGGAGTTGGGAGGTCATGTTGCAGCTGTACAGGACATTAGTTAGGCCACTGTTGGAATATTGTGTGCAGTTCTGGTCTCCTTCCTATTGGACAGATGTTGTGAAACTTGAAAGGGTTCAGAAAAGATTTACAAGGATGTTACCAGGGTTGGAGGATTTGAGCTATCGGGAGAGGCTGAACAGGCTGGGGCTGTTTTCCCTGGAGCGTCGGAGGCTGAGGGGTGACCTTATAGAGATTCAAAAATTATGAGGGGCATGGTTAGGATAAATAGGCAAAGTCTTTTCCCTGGGGTGGGGGAGTCTAGAACTAGAAAGCATAGGTTTAGGGTGATAGGGGAAAGATACAAAAGAGACCTAAGGGGCAATTTTTTCACGCAGAGGATGGTACGTGTATGGAATAAGCTCCCAGAGGAAGTGGTGGAGGCTGGTACAATTGCAATATTTAAAAGGTATTTGGATGGGTATTTGATTAGGAAGGGTTTGGAGGGATATGGGCCATGTGCTGGCAGGTGGGACTAGATTGAGTGAGGATATCTTGTCGGCATGGATGGGTTGGACCGAAGGGTCTGTTTCCGTGCTGTACATCTCTATGAATCTATTCTTCCTACCGAAGTGCATAACCTCACACTTTCCGATGTTGTACTCTGTCTAGCACTTGTCTGCTCACTCTCCTAGCCTGTCCAAGTCCTCCTGCAGCCTCCCACTTACCTCAGTATTACCTCTCCCTCCACCTAGCTTTGAGTCATCTGCAAATGTTGTTACGTTGCCCTTATTCCATCATTTAGGTCATTAATGTATAAGATAAATAGTTGTCCCAACACTAGCCTTTGTGGATATCCATTAGTCATTGGCTGCCATCTTGAAAAAGACCTTTATTCCCTTTCTCTGTCTTTTAGCAGTCAGCTAACCAGTCAGACAGTGCCTTGTCCCTAACGCAAGTGGGCTGTGTCTTATTTAACAGCCTCCTGTGCAGCACCTTGTCAAAGGCCTTCTAGAAATCCAAATAGATCACATCTACTGGCTCTCCTTTGTCTGATTTGCTGAATTCCTCCTTTAAGAATTCTAACAGATTTGTCAGGCAATACCTCCCTTTGATGAAGCAATTCTGACTCAACTCTTTTTTACTTAGCATTTCCAAGTACACTGTAGTCTTATTCTGAATAATGGACTATAAAATCCTACCAATGACCAAGGTCAGGCTAATCAGCCTGTAATTCCCTGTCTTTTGCCCCTCTCCCTTCTTGAACAGGGCTAATACATAACCCTTCTTCCAGTCTTTTGGGAATCTTCATGACTCCAGTGATTCCTGAAAGATCACCACCAGTGCCTGCAGAATTTCCTCAGCTATCTCCTTCAGAACTCTAGGGTGCAGTCCATCCATTCCCTGTAATTTATCCACCTTCAGACCTTTCAGCGCCACAGCACCTACTTCTCAGTGATGGCAACTACAATCGCTTCTGCCCCTGATTCTCTTGAAGTTCTGATATGCTATTGGTGTCTTCCACTGTGAAGACAGATGCAAAGTACCTATTTAGCTCTTCTGCCATTACTTTGCTTCATATTACTACTTCTCTGTCCTCATTTTCCAGTGTTAACTCTTGCCTCTCTCTTACCTTCTATATATCTTAAAAAAAACTTTTGCAATCTTCTTTTAAATTACTAGCTAGCTTGCTGTCATATTTCATCATCTCCATGCTTTTATTTAGTTGTTCCTGCTGGTGTTTCAAGACTTCCCAATCCTCTAGCTTCTCATTAGTCTTTGTGCCCTTTTTCTTTTGCTTTTATGCTGTCCCTGACTTCCCTTGTCAGCCACGGTTGCTTTGCCCTTCCCTGAATATGTGTCTTCTTCCTTGAGATGAATTTCTACTGAGCCTTCCAAATTGCCTCCAAAAATGTCTGCCATTGTTATTCTACCATCTTCCCTGGTAGGCTGCCCTTCCAATCAGCTCTGGTCAACTCCTTCTTCATGTCTTTGTAGTTACCTTGACTCAACTGTAATACCATTACAACAAATTTCAGCTTCTCCCTCTCAAACAGCAGGGTAAATTCTACCATATTGTGGTCACTGCCCCCAAGGAGTTCCTTCACCCTCAGCTCCCTAATCAAGTCTGCCTCATTATACATCACCAAACCCAGAATGGCGTGTTCCCCAATGTATACAACTCATAGACATTCCACAAATTCTTTTTCTTGGGATCCACCACCAATCTGATTTTCCCAGTCCACCTACACATTCAAGTCCCCCATGATTATTATATAGTGCCTTGCTCACTTCCTTTTCTATCTTCTGATCTATTTTCTCCACCAAATCCTGTTGATTGCAAGGAGGTCTCCATGTAACTCCCATTGTTCTTTTTCCCTTTGCAATTCATGAATTCTATCAGATTCTGTGACTTCCAATCTTATATCACTTCTTGCTATTGGTTTGATTTCATTTCTTACTAATGAGAAAATCCCACCCTCCTCTGCCTACTTGCCTATCATTTTAAAAGGATGTGTATCCTTGGATATTTAGTTCCCAGCCCTGATCCCCTTTCCAGCTACATTTCTGTGATACTCACATCATTGTACTCTCCGATTTCAATCTACACCACAAGCTCATTCACCTTGTTTCATATACTGTACGCAGTCCTGCGGTGACCTCCTGTTCTAACAGTTATCCCCTTACCTGCTGTTCCTGAAGTTAAATTCCTGATCCTTTCCATACTTTCTGCCGTATTATTTATTTCAAAAACTTTAATAACCTTTGCTGAGCCCTTCTCCCCTTTAACTAGTTTAAAGTCCTTGTCGCACACCTCTAAGCTTTTCCACTGGGACCCTGGAACATGATCAGTTCAGGTGGAGCCTGTCCCCGTGGTACACCTCCCTACTGTCCCAACACCGATGCTAGTGTCCCATTAAATGGAGCCCTGTTTCACACACCACTTTTTCACCAAGTGTTTGCTTCCCTAATTTTCTGATCTCTATGTCAATTTGAAATGGCTCAGGTAATAATCCAGAGACCTGATTTTTAAATTTTGTTCCTAATTCCTGACATTCTCCAAACAGGGCCTCTTGCCTACTCTTGTTTATGTGGACATGAACGACATAGATCCTCCCCCTCCCACTCCAATATCCTGTCAACCAGGTTTAACATGTCCCTTACCTTGGCACCAGGCAGGCAACATGCCATTCTGGACCCTTGATGCTGCTTACAAAGGATATTATGTGTACCCTCCTGGAATGGCCTCCTGTACTATGGTGCAGTGGTTAGTTTGCCCATCATCCCCACAAACCTTTTGCTCATCCACACAGGGAGTAAGTAATTCCTCCTCTTTAAGCAAGATCAAGCGATGAGATTCCTCTCGTGCGAAATTCAGGATCTCTCTCGCTTCCTCGCTTGTAGTCATTATAGTGTTTCGCAGCATTATGGCATGCTATTGTCTCAAGCTCTTGTATTCTAGAAAGGAGGATATCACAGCTTGCTGCTCAGCATAAAATTATTACAAGAGAACATGAAGTGTGGAAATCAATGTGATGTTGCTACCATGTTATTAATGAAGAGTTTATGAGTAATTCTATTGCTAGTCTGATCACTGCAGCAGAGAAATAGATTTGCTTTCTAGATGATGGGGACCACCCACTAATATTCCCTGATGTTATGGGAGATGGAAAGGAGGTGAGTATTTACCAGGATGAAAAACTGTTAAGAAAATATTTTTCTAAATAATTACATCTCTTTGGTCTCACTTCACAACAGGAAATACAACTGAATGGTCCCAAGCCAACATTGTTTATTTTTCTGTAGTTGACAGCATGTGAGCTAAAGTCTCCATTTCTAATGTGGAGGTGGTGTGGCTTCAATGAAAAGTCAAATTAACCTTTAATATTCAATGGTGCTCCATTGCTTTGTGAACAAAAATGTGCCAGAGAATGTTTGCTGAGTAAAATATGTTTGTTGTCACTGAATTCTGAATGAAAACTTGAGGAGATTGACTGGTATGCATTTTGCACATGAGTATGTGAATTCTTCAGGTTTTTTTGCCATTAAATTGCTGAAATAAAATGTTTAAATGAATCACACCTGAATACAAAAATCTTTTTTATTTCATTTTGAGTGATAGTTGTTCCCATGAAATGAATGACTTGAATAAGTATAATTTTGACACACATTTTTAAAGTCTAGATTTGTTCAGTTCAGGATTTTTCTGCCTGGATAAACCTGATAAGCCCAGTAGTGTAATGTTTTAGAGTATATTTCACATAGTCACTTCAGGTGCTTCTGACAATCATTGTGACAAAGGCGTTTATTTAGGTATCATCTTTGTTGGATGTCAATACTAAGGCTTTGCGATGCTTACAGCTTATTATATTTTCGGAGAGAACAATGACTTAAGCAGAAAGTGGATAGAACCTCCTTGAACAATGGAGATACTACCTCCATTCTTTATAAAAATTGAGTTAAGTTGAAAGTAATTGTAACACTGAGTGGGCTATGCCTCTGAAAAAAACAAACGATATAGATTCACTTTACTAATTAGAATAATTGATCTAGAAGGTGACATTTTCATAGAAGACTGTAGGTATTAGTTATTTAATCTTTCCAAGATTTTGTAGTTGTATTTCAATATAGAGATTTTAACCCAAGGTTCCACCTGCCATAACTTTGGTGGGGAATGGATTAAAAATTTCAAAATGTGGTGTGGCTGATTTGGTTAACTGTGTACACATTAAAATTCTTGGTTGTGTGGGGTGTTGTTGTTGGGGCTTCTATTTATTGCCTATCCCAGCTTCCTTTGAAAACATTATTTTTCTTAAAAGTTGCAATACAATTCAATGACTTTGGAGAGTACATACGAGTCCACATCATTAGTGGGATATTGGTAAGGATTGGAAAATTCCTTCCCTATGAAGGACATTAGGGGAATCATTTGCTGATACTTGACAGTGTAGCAGCCTCACTGGCGCATTTAACAGTTCTTTGATTTTTATTTTCAGATTTTCTTTTACCTCATATTGATTTATATTTTTTCATAATGAATTCTATTGGCAGCACTTCTTGGTATGAGTTAGCATAGGCTTTAAAGAATGCTTGACTTAGTTTCAAAAGGTTCAGAATCAATAATCTCTGCAGGGAGGTTATTTTCACATTTTGACTAATTTAAGAGGTTATTAAAGAATTATCTATCTTCAATAAATGTTTGTACATTTTCATAACATATTGACCCCTTAAGGAAATTACATTTTCTTGATTGGTTTATGGTTGCGAGTTAATTTGAATGTGACAGCTCTATTAGAATGTGAGAATATTATTTTTACTGTCTATTTCAAAGACAGCCCGAGTTCTGCCCGATAGTGTGCCTTTGGTGGATACATGCCATGGCCTCGGGGATAGGGAACATGGAAGGTGGCTTGGGGAGATGAGGAGTGTGGTTTTGAAAGCCTGACATTTATCATTAGAATTTGTCCAATATCCAGTGAACAGAGGTGGGAATTTCAGCCTGCCCTTCTGCCCAATTCTATTGTTGCTTCCTGGGTCAATGGACTTGAACCCATCCCAATGGTGAAAATACAGTGAGTAGGCTCCTTATAAAGGTCACAGGTTTGCCAAGATAGGAATGTTTCCCGACTTGACCACTGCAGCTCCTCTGCAAAACTTGGCTTTTGTCACCCTTCAGACTTTTCCTCAAATATTTTCTCCGTTTGTCTCCTCCATGATAGGATGCTGTTGTTTGGTTACAAGCCATGCTCAGTATTTTATGTGTGATTGTAAGTACTGAGTGCTATCAGGTTATAGAGCTAAGCCCAAATGTGTACACAAACACAGAATCCAATTTCAAGCAGAAAAACTGTCAGTTATGGTATGCCTGGTTGAGTTGTGCCCATTTCAAAATTGGTTATGATTGCAATTATTTTGATTTATCTGTGCAGCTGCAACTCTATCAGTTTACATTAAAAAATAATTTAAAGTGTACTGAAATATATGCATCTTATTGCTGACAAATTAGTGCAAGAACACCTTTAACCTTGTCACCTCTGGCGTAAGCATTCTGACTTCTGACAAACATTTCCTCAGTATATACCTGACAAGTATCTGAGAGATTTATCACCAAATTTACTACTGTATTCATGAATGGATTGCAACTTGCATTGAATCTGCATTTGAAATGGTGAGAGCTGTGGAAGATGTATAAAACACTGTGAATGATGTTTGTAATCTGCAAATATCTGTAATGTACCTTTATCACACTTGACTGCCACATTTGCTTTGCATTCAGAACTTATGCTATCTTTTTGAGGGCTTGAGTTTATCACATTTTTACTTTTAGGAAAAGAAGGCCTCCTATACATTGCAGTTTATGATATCAAGTCTATTATAGAGTCATAGAGCCATACAGCTCCTTCAGTCCAACTTGTCCATGCCGACCAGACATCCCAATCTGACCTAGTCCCATTTGCCAGCATTTGGCATTTATCACTCTGGATTCATAATCCTTCATAAGCTTTATTAGAGGACATGTGGAGGTTCAAATTAACTCTTGCAATACTGGCGTAACTTTGATTTTTATCTTTAATTGTTTGAGACTCACATCTTTTTGATCCAACCTATTAACTGTTCCCAATCCTCCCCACCAACCCACATCCCACAACTCACTCCTTGATTTTTCTTCCCTACCGAGCAAAATTGAGTCAAGTGGATAGATGAGTGACCTGCGCCCTGACAGCTAAATTGCCATTATGAAATGGCTTCAATGAAATGTGCAAGAACTTGATCAAAGACAACTTTTAACTTCCATGATGAAAGACCAGTCCTTGGTACTTTTTCCTGCCAAACCTGTTTAAGATTATAAACATGGTGCTTAAAGTTCTCAACCATTGAGCCACATTTCCTAATTCTTTTGGCAATCTGCATGGTGTTCATACTCTCCTGTGTGGCTGTTAATGAACTTGCTTGAAACAAAATGGGGTTGATGTGCATTCAGTTGGAATAAAAAACCTGGAATGACACATTGTAATTTAACAAAGATAATTGAAGGTTTCTTTAAGATATAATGCATTCAAGGCAGTAGTATACTCAAATTTATAAATTGTCACAAGCTATTAAACAATACTCTTGTCAGATGATACTATTAGCTATTACTATAATTGGATATAAATGGACCACAATTGTTAAAATTTCCTCAAACTCAGCTGTACACAATGCATTCATTCTGCCCAGTGCTTCCTGAGTTGTAAAAAGTATACATTACTTCCATTGCAAGGACTAGAAGGCTCATTCTTTCTTTATGTGATTAGAAAGAGACTAAAATTCCTTCTAGCTCTTTGCGTCTTGTAGTGCCAAAATAGTTGTGTACCCATGATCTCCACACATTACTTAGCTTATTAATTTCATAAGCACTCCCAATTTCTAAGATAGAAGGAAATTCTTCTTTTCTCCACCTTGATTAAGTCCATTGGTCTGTACTCAAGATTGTTAGAATTGAACAATATCAGGAAATAATCAACATTTAAAATAATCAAACAACTGTATTTTAGGCTTGATGTTTGTCGATTATTGCAACTTTAAAACCATGAGAAAACCATCATTAAAACCCTGTGCCTCCAAAACAGTAAGAGGATTGCAGAAATTTTATTCACAGCACCAAGATCATTCTGTAACACACTAGCGCATCATTTTGATTTGACAATCACAGATGCATAGAATATTCTGTCATTTTTAGATAAATTCAAATCTCCTACTTTTCATTTACCAAAGAATCTTGATTTCGACTATAAATCATAAGTATTTCCACAAACTGATGATGTAAGACACTGCATACATGCAAAACATCAGTGGTAATGAATAACACATAAGGGGGCATGAATGTTATTTTAAAAAATACACAAAGGACTCTTGTGCCAGAGAAAGTGTAGGCTTAACTTTTCAGATGCAGTTGCAGGTCTAGTTTTGGATTGTAGAAATGATGCAGCACGCAAGGAGGCCATTTGGCCCATCTTGTCCATGTTGACTGTTACTCAGTACAGTAGAGAAATTATCGCTTTTTCACACTTTTATTTTCACCCATTTTACATCTCTATCTCTGCTACCATCAGCAGTCCCTTTGTCATTTGCTGTGGGCACATTCAGATCTGCTTTACTTGCTTCTCCTAACACTCTTTCAGCAGCCCAAAAATACCGTTTTTCCGGCCCCCTTCAGTTCTGGACTCTAAATGTTAACTCTGTCTCTCTTTCCAAAGATGGTGTCAGATATGCTGAGCTTCTTATACATTTTCTGTTTCTATTTCATGTTGCTGTATCCCACAGTATTTTAATTTTATATAAGTCACTATGCTGTTGTTCCACCTGGCAAACCATGGGCAAAGTTTCAGTTTACTCTTACCAATCTACGAGGAACACTCAGGAAAATCTGACATGATGCATTTTCTATTGACTGACTATTAATTGACATTGCAAGTGGCTGTGGAGAAATCTATGCAGAGACAGAAGATAAAGGAGCTCCTAGTGAAGCAGGTGGAAATATAAATAACTGACAATTTAACAGACAGTCGTAGTATACCCTTAGCAGTGTCAGTAGAAAGTATCGCTGGAGTGTGTGAATTTTTTGTTGCAATTAGTAATGCTGAAGAAGATTACAACATGCTGTTAGGTGTGTAATAAACCTACACTGACTTGGGCTAATGATGATGTGGGCTTTTGGCTATGCACTTAAGAGGCTGGATATTGATTATACTGTGAAGTAATATAGCAACAGCCAAAGCTCAGATAGCAAATATATGTTCAATTGATCTTCCCTGCTGAACCTTAGTGTTATTTATAGTGATGGTACCGAAAAGGAGAATACTTTTGTGAAATACAATCTTGCATAATAACTTCTAAGTTATAAAAATTGTAAGTCTTATCTCATGTTAAATTGGAGTATTGAGAAATACAATTTAAGAGTTCATAATTAAATCATGATTGATAAATATCAGCTGAAGATTCCTTCAACGTGTTTGTTCTTACTATTTCAAAAATACTTATTAATCATTATTTTGTGGTTTGCAAAAACAGTTTTGAAGCTGGTGTTGTGTAATGAGGCATCAGACTTTATGACTTTTAAAGAGATTTGGAGTTACCATTGAGGTAAATATTATGGATTAATCATCCATTCCTGCTGTGGCCTTTTGGTTACCCTCAACTCTCTGTAGCCTGTAAGGTCTCTGATTGCCATGCAGTCTTTGTATCTATGTTTAAAGTGCCTATGTGGAACAATATTAAACCACACTAAGGGGTTCCTAGTAGCACACAGCAATACCTGCAGAGCAGTGAAATGTCATTGTTGTCTCAGCAGTTTCTGCACATGAAAAGCACCACTGATGTAGCAGATGATTAGAATAATACATGATCTGAATTGATGAAGGAGGAGGTCCGTGACATGGAGAGCTTTTCAACTGATGCTTGGTCAGGACTTCCCAGATTTTGATTCCCTGAATAGGGCACCTGTGGATTTACAGAATTGTTGCCAATTAATAGTCAGACAAGCTGACTTCATAGAGAATATAAAGAAATAACAGTCTAGATTTTCACTTGCTAAGACCCAGGACACTCCTGCACCAAAATTCAGAGTAGGAGAAATCTACAATTGTTAAGTTTACATAAAATTGAAAAATTACTTTTTCAGCAGTCTGCTCCAATAAACCTTTGTTAGAATTCAACATAAGGCATTTTTAAAGAAAGCATTTTTTGAAAAAGAAGTGTGTCTGTTATGTATCCTTTATCTGTTATTTAATGAGCTACATGGGTTGCTATGTTGCAAATCTTTAGATATGCATTGTAAATGTATGATTTGTTTAAGAACTTACTGTAGATTATTATAATTTGTAATCGTGCTTTTGGACAATTTATTTGAATGCATTCTAATCAATGACTTTTGAATTCATAACATGTAGATGTATGTTACCAAGAAACTTGGGAGTTAATGGTGGCCACAATCTAGAACCAGGCGGTTTGGAGTGAACTGT